>NC_079490.1:70628985-70932016 GCF_020520425.1 Spinacia oleracea | reverse complement strand
TGACATTATAACTATTATAATGTGAGAGTTTTAGGTTAACACAAAACCAAAGCCCAACATTCTTCCCTTAACAGACCGGTTGCCATCGGGCCTTTTGGGCCCATTCCAATTAATGCTTATATGTGTGACCTTATAGGATTAATATATTTTAGTTGTAGGTCCAATCAATATTGTCCTGCTAATCACATTTATTCTCTAGCAAGCAAATATGATTACTAAAAATAATTAACTTATTATCTTCATAATTAATTCCTATTTATATTTAGTAATTGCCGGAAATGTCTAAGGACATAATTCCTTCAATCTCCCACTTGTCCGAAGACAAGAACGCAATGCTAAATTCCTTAAGTCTCTTAATGCCAAAATTTGATAACACACTGTTATTCTCAAATTCTAGTTTCTTGATCGCCGAGTTCGAACTGTTCAAATAAAGATTAATTTTTAATCCCATTCCGCATGGCCATGCAATTTTCAGTTCTCGCTCATCAAGAGGCCCAGACACCATTCCTATCAAATAGGAGGACTTAATCACTCTTGTATGACCATAACTCCCACTCAATTCATAGCCCACCTGATCACTGCCTTTATAACCTCCTTTTACGGCGCGGCGTTTAACAGCGTCAAAGTTAAACTAATTGTCTCGTGGTTATTAAGACATACTCATGTCTAAGGAATCCACTAAATATAGAAGTTTGATTCTACTTTTAGAATCTAGTTAGGTCAAGTCACAATGCATCAAGTATACATCCATATAATCAATTAGACATCCCTATGTCTCCATAGCCCATGGAACTGCACTATCAATTAATTACATGCTAGTCTTCACATAAATCACTTATGTCCAATTTAGTGATTTAGACTAGGGACTTAATAAGTTGTGATTTCAGTTCACTTTATAGGGTTCCATTATCAAAACGTTTTCGATAATCCTATTTGAAAACACAAGTTATTTGGACATTTTATTTAATACTAAACCAAACAATTAAATAAGAATGAACTTTTATTGATAAACATTCAAAGCATAATAAATGTCTTTACAATTGTAAACATAAAGTAAACAAACTAAAGCCATTCTCCCATATGCCTAAGCCCCATAGACCTAGTATGACTCTCATGCTTAGGTTGAGCAAGCGGTTTAGTCAGAGGATCAGCCACGTTATCCTCAGTATGAACCTTGCTTACTTTCACATCCCCTCTTTCAACGATCTCTCGAATGAGATGGAATCTCCTGAGCACATGTTTGGATTTTTGGTGCGATCTGGGTTCCTTGGACTGGGAAATGGCACCATTGTTGTCACAGTACAACTCAATGCCATTTTCAATGCTAGGAACTACACCAAGTTCACTAATGAACTTTTTGATCCAAACAGCTTCTTTTGCTGCATCACTTGCTGCAATATACTCAGCCTCTGTTGTAGAATCTGCGATGGTACTCTGCTTAGAACTCTTCCAGCTCACAGCCCCTCCATTTAGACAAAAAATGAAACCAGATTGTGATCGGAAATCATCTTTGTCACTTTGGAAGCTTGCATCGGTGTATCCAGTGGCAACCAACTCATTATCTCCACCATAGACCAAGAAATCATCCTTAGTCCTTCTTAAGTACTTAAGGATATTCTTTGCTGCCATCCAGTGCGCTTCTCCTGGGTTTGACTGGTATCTGCTGCACATACTCAAAGCATATGCTACATCCGGTCGAGTGCATACCATGGCATACATAATGGACCCTACTGCAGAGGCATAAGGAACATTACTCATGCGCTTGACCTCATCAGGTGTCGAAGGACACTGAGTCTTGCCAAGTGAAATGCCATGTTGCATGGGAATGAAACCTCTTTTGGAGTTTTCCAGCTTGAACCTTGCAAGAACCTTATCAATATAAGTCTCTTGGCTAAGTCCAATCAGCCTTTTGGATCTATCTCTATGGATCCTTATTCCCAAGATGTATTCAGCTTCTCCTAGGTCTTTCATGGAAAAACAACTTTTAAGCCATTCCTTGACTGAATCAAGCATGGTCTTGTCGTTTCCTATGAGAAGTATGTCATCCACATACAAGACTAGGAAAGCAATACTACTCCCACTCAACTTCTTGTATATACAAGATTCCTCTTCATTTCTGAGGAAGCCAAAAGATTTGACTGCCTCATCAAATCTGAGGTTCCAACTCCGGGATGCTTGCTTAAGCCCATAAATGGACTTCTTAAGCTTGCAAACTTTTCTTGGACTGTTTGGATCTTCAAAACCTTGTGGTTGTGTCATGTACACATCCTCTTTCAAGAACCCATTCAAGAAAGCGGTTTTGACGTCCATCTGCCAGATCTCATAGTCATGAAAGGCAGCAATCGCAAGAATTATCCTAATGGATTTCAGCATGGCTACTGGTGAGAAGGTTTCATCATAGTCAATACCATGAATTTGTCTAAAACCTTTTGCCACTAGTCTTGCCTTAAAGACATCAATGTTTCCATCTTTGTCCTTTTTCAGTTTGAAAATCCATTTGCAACCTATGGGTTTAACCCCATCAGGCAAAGCAACCAAGTCCCATACTTGATTTTCAAACATCGAATCCATTTCGGATCTCATGGCTTCAAGCCATTTCTCGGAGTCTTGACTCGTCAAAGCATTTGTGTAGCTAGTAGGTTCCTCATGTTCTAAAATCTCTATTTCAGAACTTTCAGTCAAAAGGAAATCAATATATCTCTTTGACGGAATGACAGTCCTACTAGACCTACGTTGGGGAACAACAGGAGAAGTTTCCACCTCATTAGGTTGAGGGACTTCGCATGGATTATCTCCAAGTGGGACGGTAGAAGGCGCATGAATGGAATGCACCGCCTCCTGAGCATTTTCATGCTGGGTCGTCTCTGACGAGGTGTGAACCTCATCCATTTGTTGCTCATCTCGAATTTCTTCGAGATATACATTACTCCCACTTGTTTTTTTGGAAATAAACTTCTTTTCCAGAAAGACACCATCGCGAGCAACAAACACTTTGTTTTCGCTTTGGTTGTAGAAGTAGTATCCCTTAGTCTGTTTTGGGTAACCCACAAAAAGACACTTATCGGACTTGGGTGAAAGCTTATCAGAAAGTAAACGTTTTACATAAACTTCACAACCCCATGTCCTTAGAAAAGACAATTTTGGAACTTTTCCAGTCCACATCTCATATGGCGTCTTTTCTATTGCTTTGGACGGAGCTCTGTTGAGTGTGAATGCCGCTGTTTCAAGCGCAAATCCCCAAAATGAGGCAGGAAGGTTAGCAAGACTCATCATGGACCGAACCATATCTAATAAAGTTCGATTCCTTCTTTCGGAAACCCCATTCAACTGTGGTGTCCCTGGTGGAGTCAATTGCGAAAGTATTCCACAATCTTTCAAATGATTACCAAACTCTTGAGATAAATATTCACCACCACGATCGGATCGCAATGCTTTAATTTTCTTTCCAAGTTGGTTTTGTACTTCATTTTGGAATTCCTTGAACTTTTCAAAGGATTCCGACTTATGTCGCATGAGGTAAACATATCCAAATCTGCTCACATCATCAGTAAAAGTAATGAAATACCCGTACCCTCCCCTAGCCAAAGTACTCATAGGTCCGCAAACATCAGTATGTATGAGGGCTAAAAGATCATTGGCCCTTTCACTTGAGCCTGTGAAAGGAGACTTTGTCATTTTCCCCATTAAGCAAAACTCACATACTTCAAATGATTCAAAATCAAATGATTTGAGAATTCCATCCTTATGAAGTTTCTCTATGCGCTTTGAGCTTATGTGGCCTAATCGACAATGCCATAGGTAAGTAGGGTTCAAATCATTTGGTTTGTGTTTCTTGTTTTCTATGTGATAGATATGGTTTTGTAAGTCTAGTACATACAAACCATTTGATAATTTAGCAGAGACATAGAACATACCATTCAAATATGCTGAACAACAATTATTCATAATTTGAAATGAAAAACCTTCCGAATCCAAAATCGGAATAGAAATTATGTTCTTGGTAATAACTGGAACGTAATAACAATTATAAAGTTCTAATATTAAACCAGAAGGCAAGCGTAAACTATAATCTCCTACAGCTAAAGCAGCAACTCTTGCTCCATTGCCTACTCGGAGATCCACTTCGCCTTTGCTCAAGCTCCTACTTCTTTTTAGTCCCTGCACATTACCAATAATGTGAGATCCACAAGCGGTATCAAATACCCAAGAAGCAGTTGTAGCTAAATTAACTTCTATGACATAGATACCTGAAGTTAAAGCACCAGTCTTCTTATCCTCCAGATATTTGGGGCAGTTCCTCTTCCAATGACCAATCTTGTGGCAGTGGTAGCACTCATGTTGAGTAGCTACCTTAGCCTTGGGAGTGGCCTTTGGCTTGGTTGAAGAGTTCTCATTGGCAACTACCTTGCCCTTGTTCTTCTTCATGGGAGCCCCTTTCTTCTTGAACTGCTTACCGTTACTAACCATTAGAAAATCCTTATGTTTAGGTTTACTTGGTAAGTTTCTCTCAGCCTGAATTAGTGAACCATGCAACTCTTGCAGGGTAGCCTCCCCTCCTTGCATGTAGAAGTTCAACTTAAAGTTATGAAAATCTTCAGGCAAGGATCTGATGACTATGTCAGTTGCCAGGTCCTTAGGATAAGGGAAACCCAATTTCTCTATGGTCTGAAAATGTCCAATCAAATCGAACACATGCGGACCAACGGGCTTCCCCTCTTCCAACTTGGAATCCAGAAGTTTGCAGTTTGCTTCAAATCTCTCCAATCTAGCATTTTTCTGAAACAAAGTTTTCAGTTGCTGGATTATGTTGTAGGCATCCAGACCATCAAAACGTTTTTGATACTCTGGTTCCATGCAAGCAAGCATCAAGCATGTTACTTGCAAGGAGTTATCCTCTAGAGTTTGTCTAGCTCGCTTTTGAGCTGCAGTAGCATTTTCTGGCAAGGGTTCAGGTAGAGGATTGTCAAGAACACTTTCTTTTCCTTCCGCTCTGAGAACAATTCTCACAGCCATTTGCCATTGTAGGAAATTGGTAGCATTCAGTTTGTCTTTTTCAATTAGAGGGCGCAAGTTAAAAGTAGAGTTGTTTGCACCAGACATGATAACTACAATAAAAAGTAAAGCAAGATTCAATATAATGTTTATCAAAAGTAGCAATTAAACAAATTCAATTCACTACTACCCTTTATTCAAAATTAGAAGTCCCCATTGAATAAAGAATTAACCAAGATCCCCTCCCACTACAATCAAACGGACTTTGGCCCTGCTACTTTAATTTATAGTATTCGAGGTAAGTAAACATTTTACTAATTATAACTGATTATAACTCTTGGTAGACAGGTTAACAACTCTTTGTATTTTCCTATCTCTTAGCTTCAAAACCCAAAACTTTGTCTTTTGATAGTTTTGTTGAGTTAAACCAAACATTAACATGTAAGTTTCAAAAACCTACCCTACTATCCCCGGAATTATAAGCAACACCCTGCTTTGGCAGAACCTATTACTCATGATCTAAGGCTTTATAGGTGTTGTATGGAAAAGCACTTAACTCAATATTATTTTGGGACCTAAGTTTACTATGTTGGTTAATTAAAAGTGAACACATTGCTTTAAATAACCACATACATAAACTCAATAAGCATTTTAAGGCAATATAAAATGGATAAAAATAAATGTGATCCTAGTATGCCCCCTAAAAAATAAGCTCAAATCTTCTTGGGTTCCTGTTCATCTTTCTTGGATCTCCATCCTTGAATTTTTTTGATTGAACCTTCTTACTTCATCGAACTCATAATACGAACTTTATAATCTAATTTAAACTTTTAAATTAAATTACAACAATACAGAACGATGCGCAGATCGTATTTCAAAATTTACAAGAATACAAAACGATACGCAGATCGTATTTTCTATCCTATTTTGGGCCATACTAGTCACTTGCCTGTAACAAAATATCATAATATTCCATACACGCATATAATATTAAAATATATTAGACAAAAATTATTTACTTATTAACTATTAATAAGCAAATAACATTTCCAAAATAATACTAAAAAACTTAAACAATTTAAGTTTAACGTTGTTTGGGAAATTTTATTATTTTAATTCAATTACTATTTAAATATGGCTAGAATAATCTTATTAATCAAAAATTTGCATTTGAAAGGAAATTTATGGATTTATGCTCAACATTGAAAATATGTTTTTCAAAAAAAAATATTTTCAAGTTACTCAAAATATATTTTGGAAATTATTTTTAATTTAGAAGAACTAAACCCAAGTTAATTTCCAATTCTTCTTATCAATTTCAATTAATAAATGAGAATCGAACCAAAACACCAAATTTCCAAAACCTTCAACCCAGACTATTTCCCAAAACCTTTTGGAAAACAATCTTTAATTTGAGAAAATTTCTAACTTTTCCAAAAAATTAGGAGATCTTATTTCCAATTTTTAATTCCCTTTTCCCGCCGGAACGCCGCCCTAATTATCCTCCACCGTGGCTCCACCGTCGCGGGTGGTGGCCACCCAGCCATGGAGGTTGTTATTTTAATTTGGGTAACAATTACCTAAATTAAATTAATCTTTATTCAACTTTTGTTAAAGATTAACAATTTAATTAGGGTTTAATTATCCGAAAATAATGGCAAAAAATTTGAATAAATTAACAATCCTTAAACTGAATTTTAGGGTTGTTAGAAGTTAGATTTCAATTTAAACTCTTTATTAAAATTAAATCTAACAAGAATTCAAAATTTAAGGCATAATTATCTCATTTTATTCAAATAATTCAAGAAAATAACAATTATTGTCCGAAAAATTCGAATTAAATTACCAGGCAGATCTATTGAATTTTCTTAACAAATAAAATCAAAAATTTTAATTGTTATCCTTAAATTTTATGATTAATCGAATTAAACATAAAAATTAACCAAATTCAATAATTAATATACAAAAATCCCGAAAATTAGTTAAAAAATTACCAAAAAATTTCGGCTATTGTATAAAAATTAGGGGATAATCAGTAGATTTATTTAACAAATTAAAAATCAAATCTTTAATTGTTAACAAATTATTTCCATGATTAATCTTATTAACCATTAAATAATTTAAAATCTGACGAATTTAATTTTAAAAAATCCGAAAATTTTTATGTGATATTAACTGTTAATTTCGACCCTGTGATAAAAATTTCGGAATTTTATAAATTTATTTTGAGCAAAAATTAATTAAATCACGATTTAATGATTCCAATCAATTAATATCATATAGGAAAATTTGGTAATATTAATCCAACCTTTGACCGATTTTCTTTTATTAAGCCCGCCTAAGACATATTTTTTAATAATCCCACCTTTATTACCCAACAACTTTTATTGGGCCCAACAGGTCATAAAACTATTGTAAGCGGCATTATTTCTCTACATGGCAGTACTCTCTCTCGATATATTCAGTCATCATCATCAATTCATCACCATCTCGTTGACTTTTTCACCGATTACCGGCCACTTAAGCCCAATAAAAGTCGTCGGGTAGTAAAGGTGGGATTATTAAAAAATATGTCGTAGGTGGGATTAATAAAAGAAAATCGGCCAAAGGTTGGATTAATATTACCAAATTTTCCTATCATATATTAATTGTGCAAATTCAAGCCATAAATAAATCTTCCCTTAATTGAATCAAAATAATAATGTTGCATACAATCATGATCATAAAATATTATGCAAGAGGCTAAAACTGATACCACTGTAGGAACATATAGATGCATAAAGCGGAATTTCAGGAAACAATTTCCTAACATCTATCACAGGATCTCATGCATAACAATAGTATAGATCAGATTAAGTCGAAAGAATAATCACCTTTGAAGCGTGTTCTCCCGTTCGTATGCAAGCTTCGAAGATCTTAGAGCCCCACTTGTTGCTCCTCTACTCAGTCCACAGGCACGAATTGAATCCCACGTATGCTAGTACGGAAGAGAACGATCACAATCTGTGTCTTGCTTTGTTTGGGATGTACGGCGTTTAGAGAATTAGAATTAGGGTTTTTGTGTTTTTCTTTTTGTCAGATATTGAATGAACGTGATTTCTAAATCCCTGACATTATAACTATTATAATGTGAGAGTTTTAGGTTAACACAAAACCAAAGCCCAACATTCTTCCCTTAACAGACCGGTTAACATCGGGCCTTTTGGGCCCATTCCAATTAATGCTTATATGTGTGACCTTATAGGATTAATATATTTTAGTTGTAGGTCCAATCAATATTGTCCTGCTAATCACATTTATTCTCTAGCAAGCAAATATGATTACTAAAATAATTAACTTATTATCTTCACAATTAATTCCTATTTATATTTAGTAATTGCCGGAAATGTCTAAGGACATAATTCCTTCAATCGCTGCGCGAGATTTTAGCAGGATTCCAACATCAAATGAATCAAACCTTTGGACAGCAGATGAGTACCACACTGCTGGATGAAATACGAAAGAACATGCTAATCTATAGCACTGAAAGGACCGCCCCGCAGAGGCCCCTCACTCTAGGCGTCAATCGGATGAACAGAATGCCACTTAGATCCAATGCGTGCAGAGTCGGAGAAAGCTCCCGTCCACAAGCCAGCCAAGGAGTCAGTCTTGTGGCAGAACGCTCGGATATTGACCGCGACCATCAAGCCTTTCTACCTCGGAGGGACCCAGCCACGCGACCATCATCTAAGGGAAACCCACATGTCATCTTGCGGCCCTCCTCGAGACGTCAAGAATATTATGAAGCTGAATCTGAACTATCAGACACTGGGTCCACCCCAGTGATGGAAGATCCTCCATTTTACCCCTCTACTCGAGGGCAGACCCAGATGACGCCTAACAGAGTAAGCCTGCGTCCCCGCATGGTCTCCAGCCGTCGTGAACCAACCTATCACATCCAACAAGGGTTTAACAATTTGACGCTAAGGCACATGAGTACTCCCTTCTCTGAGGACATAATGAACGCTCCGAAAGAACCCAAGGTTAAAACTCCCACCATTGAAGCTTATGACGCCACTCTTAAAGGAGTAGTGTCCAAATGGTTAGAGCGACTGCCCCCAGGATCAATTGCCTCTTTCAACGAGCTGTAAACCCTGTTCTCCACCAGGTTCATGGCACACAAGGAAGAAAAGAAAACAAGTATGCATTTGGGACGCATTCAACAGGGGAAAGATGAATCACTAAGAAGCTATGTGAAACGTTTCAATCTAGAGGCGGGACAGATCCCACACCTACCCGACGACGGCCAAGAAGAGTGTACGGACTATGGCCGAAGTTTTAGATGAGGCTGAAGCATTCATCCACGCAACGGAAATATGCAGCGCGTCCAAAGATGGAAAGACTGGTGAAGCAACAGATTCTTCAGGAAAGAAAGATAAAATAGACCGAAAGGCCCCACGAGTAAATGGTACCTGGGCTCTTTCGAAAGAGCATGACACCTATTCTCCTGGGCACAAGAGAAAGCGTCCGCAAGAAAGAGAATATTTCGAGTACAACACGAATCTCCTCACGATACTGAAAGACGTCGGGACCCTAAGCTGTATTGCCAGTTTCACGAGGATATAGGGCATGACACCAAGAACTATAGAAGCTTGAAGAGAGCCCTAGACGGCCTAGCCTCCAAAGGACACCTTAAAAACTACTTACAGAGGAATGCTCACGGCTCGGAAAAGAGCAAGTACAAGAAGAACAAGTCACCCGTCTTCACCTACAGAGGGAAATCACATTGAAGGAGGTGGCCAGCTGCTGGAGGACCCACCATGAGGGGACAGAGATATGTGAGTCAGATGGTGGACGAGTAGCCACTCCGAATGATGATCCTCTGGTGGTCGAAGTCAAAATCTCCAATATGAGAGTGAAGCGTATCTTAATAGACACTGGGAGCTCGTCCAACATAATGAGCATGGAGTGCCTCAGCCGCCTAGCTCACGACCCCAAGACCATGGAGAGCATACACTATCCCATCATAGGTTTTGGAGGAGGCATTATACATCATGTAGGCGTCATCAACTTGCCGGTTCGGATCGGGGATCGAAAGAATAGACGGAAGATGGGAGCGAACTTCTTAATCGTCAAGGACTTGACAGCTTACAATGTCATCTTGGGGCGACCCACCCTGAACAAGATTAAAGCGGTAGTCGTCACCCATCTCATGCTCCTGAAATTTGTATGCGATGATGGGGCGATAGGGACTATACATGGAGACCAACAACAAGCAAGAGACTGCTACCTCATGACTCTCAACCCGTCAGCATGGGAGAAAGATTTGGCCGAGGCAAGAAGCAAGAGAAAGCATGAGGGGGAACTATCTGCCGCCAATGAAAGTGTACCAGCCAAGATAGAAAAAAGTGGCTAAAAATAGAATGTCATAAAATTAGGGTAACTTATGTAACTCGAGCCTACTAAACGACCTAACAATCGTGCCAGAGCCCACAAAGCGGCCTGTAATGCCTGCCTTCAAAGCAGCCAATTTAGTTTTGTTACTTAGTAAAATGATAATCTCTATGATAATATTTCCCTACTTGATGAACTCATGGCTCAATAAAGCCGCTCAAAAAAAAACTAAGGGGGTGAAATACCCCCACATTAAACGAGTCCTAAGAGGCGGCGTCACAAGTGGCTAAATAGATGACGGCCTGAAAACTGGCCTGTATTAACAAAGACGTAAAAAGCACAAAACAAGACTCAACAAGAGCAGATACTTAAGACGACACCTTCTCCTTTGAAGGCGTGTCAAAAAGACTAATTGGTTGACGGCCTGAGAAGTGGCCTAGATTAGCGCCCCAAATTAGGCTGATCACCTAAAACACTGTGGTAACCATCCACAAATGGACCAAAAAGCATGTTCCTAAGAAATCAGTAATAAACTAAAATGGAATAAAAAACAAGTGCACAGGAGGCACAAAATATTCATACATGCGCACAAGGCGCAACAAACCTAAATAAATAATGCCAAAAGGCATCAATGTTATTACAAGCGCCCGCGGCGCCATCTAATCCAACTAACAACAACCACCTATGAATGAGGGGCTGTGGAGCTCCCGTCTTGAACATCCTGGCCTTCAGGAGAATTCACTTCCTCTTCCTCCACGTCCTCATCTTCCCCCTCGCTAAAAAACTCAGGGGGATCCAGGCCAAGGCGTCTAGCTGTCGAGACGGCCATCTGGTAGGAGATACGACGTTTAAACCAGGAGAAGTCTTTCCCGTCCATTGACTGATCCCATGCCCGCCGAGCATTCTCCAAAAGGGACTCTTCTTCAAGCTTGAAAGAGTTAGCGGCTTCCCCCCGCACGGCCTCAATCTCATCCTGGGTAGCTTCTTAGCATACTTCTCATGATTCTCAATCTGGTCTTTATGCTTTAGCATCTCTTTATGCATGTCAAAGCGGTAGTGCCTACCCTAGGCACAACGGATGAAGAGCTGCCGTAACAAAAAAAAAAAAAAAAACAAAAAAAACTTAGTAAAACATATTCCTCAGGAATTGCAGCGTAGACGTCCGAAAGGATCTTATCCTTTTCTTCGGAACTAAAACCGCCTGATGGGGGTATGTTGGCCACTTCAGCACGCCGCATCCGTTTGAACATATCAACTGAATCAATATCAAAATGTCAAATATCATACCAAAGTACCAAGTTATCATGACATCCTAAGTACAAAAACACTAACCAGTCGATGGAGCTGGTTGAGGCATGGGGGCGTGTCCAGCAGAAGGCCCTTCGGCTTCCTTGCCCTTTCCCTCTCTTGAGGAAGTAGTGGCACCAAGGGCGTCAACCTGGTCTGCAACCACCTCGTCAACGGCGGCTTTGGCCGCAGAATCTCCTTCGGTGGCCACCTGGAGAGATGCTTCTTTCCGCTCAGGTGGAAGGGTGGACGCGTGAGGAGGAAGGACTCCTTCCCCAGCCAGAGGGGCGGACGGCCTCACCACTGACAGATTCGCTGCAGCATCAGTGGTGCCCAGCTTCTTGAAAAAGGGCCGCTTGGGCTTAGGAGCCACCGTCGAAGACGCAGGACGCTTCTTCGTAGCCGACGACGTGGGCCCCAAAAAATGCAACAAGTAAGTAACCAAGCATAGAGGAATGCAGAAGTATATCAAAAATAAATAAAACATACCTTGGCAGCATCACCAGAGGCACCCTCGTCCATCACAAAAGGATGAAGAGGTTGCTGTGAGTGTTGTTGTGGCAGCATCACCTTGCTGTGAGTGTTGTTGTGGCTGCAAGGTTGCTGCTCGTGTACAGCAGCTATGGCTGTTGTTGCTATGGTCTGTTGTTGCACAAAGATGCCACGTCGCTGCACAATGCAAAGTATCGTATAGCACACAAGAAAATCGTCAAGCATGTTTTTTAAAAATCGAAAACATTATAATTAATTCGCTTAACATTGTTGCAAATCGTGAAGCATATAACTCGTCGACAAGCATAATGACACGATATTAACATGTTAATACTCAAAACGAACCTTACGCAACGAGAATGCGCGCAAAAGGCATATTTAGAGCATAAACGACTAAAATATGCGCAAGACGAGAAAATGTAACGATTAATGCAAAAAATGCGATAAACGAACTAAAAACGATAAAACTAAGCGAAAATAATAATAAAATGCTAATAAAACGAACTAAAATCCTAAGCTAAGAGCGACATAAATGTCACTCATCAGGCGTTCACAATTTCTTGACATTCATCATCAGAGATGTTCTCAATAGGAGGATCATGGTATACGTCTTCATCATCACTGGCCCATATCCCACAAATGTCTTCTTGAGGTAATCCAGTAACAAACCCAGACTCCGAACTTTCATTCGATTGCCCCAGGTCGGGCACGAGCCTCTGGTTATGGAAAATTTCCTCTACTTCGAAAGGACCCACAACATGGAAAAGGGTTTCCTGATTGTCTTCGAGAGCCCTTATGCGAGCCTCAGCTTCTTCAACACGTTCATAGAGCTCTGCTATAGCCGTTCCTAATGAAGTCATCTTGAATTGAATTTTGAGAGAATGAGTCCGAGTACCTAGTTAGCACATGACTTGAATTTAGAACTTGGACTTCCCAACACATGGTATGATATGCATGCAATGAATGAGACCTAGACTCGACTCTAAGTGCCACTCCGAAGATTCGGGATTTTGGATTTTGTACTTGTAACCGGGGTTTACGACCCGTTGGAAATATTTCAAAGGAGTTTCAACCTATTGTGATTTGTACTAGTATCGGGACTTACAACCCGTTGGAAATATTTTGAAAGGAGCTTCATCCTTTTGTGGAGGTTTCCTCCTTGTACCATTTCACTAGAACTTGGAATATTGAAAGGGAATTTCGACCCGTTGAATTTTGTATATTTGTCCTGGGATTTGCAACCCGTTGGAACTGTTTAGGGGGAATTTCAACCCAAAGTCGAGTTTGGAATATTTTAGGGGAATTTCAACCCGATAGAATGTAGAGATTGTATTTGTACTATTTCAAGGGAGTTCACCAACAAATAACAATCCAGGACGATAGACAATCACAATAATCAATAAAGTAATTAATTAGACTAGCATGCTCTCTCAAATCAATACTAATCATAGACTTAGAATTAACGGGCTCTCACTACGTATTAATTCTAATTCCACCTATTGACACAAGCCTAAACATCAAATTGCATCTCTCAAATCTTAACTTGATATTGCTAGACTATCACAATTAAACCTGCGCAAATCTAACTGTATAGTAGAATAAACCAATCAATAAGAATCAATTACAATGCTAACAATCACAATCATTCAATCATCCCTTCATATTATTCATGGATCCCCAAACCCTAGAAATTAGACTACTCAAGCATATTAACAATAAACAAAGCAATTAACATAATTGAAGGCATTCTTAAAGCAAGACAGTGAATAAAATCAAGGAGCAATACCTAATTGAAGAACAATGGAAATTGAAAGCTTGAATTTTTATTGAAATTGAACTAAGTGTTTTGCATAAATTTAGAGAGAAAATTAAACTAAGAGAGATAAACTACTAGAAATTAACATATCCACTAAAATAATGAAGCTTAGTATTTATAGTTTGCCCAAAATAATAAAAGAAAACCGAAAAACAAAGCACGCGCATAACGGCCCAGGTTGTCGTCGCCCGGTCGGGCAGACGACCGCCCGCCGGGAGAATAGCTCGAAACCTGCCCGTCGGGCGCTGGTCTGCCCGCCGGGCGTAGGGTGATACTTTTGGAAAATTTGGCACGCGCCTGATCGGGCAGCTTCCGCCCGCCGGGTGAAGGGAAATGCCTTGCACTCCTCTATCTGATGCGCGCCCGGTGACCACTGGGCAGAACTCCGCCCGTCGGGCACCTGCTGACTGCAGCATCTTCTACTTGCTCGCCCGGTGGGCGAGAGGAGATCAACCCTTGGCGAAAAGCTAAATGAACCATCCTTTGTCCGTAACACCGAGTCTAACTTCCGAGGCTCAACCATAAGCATCTTTGGCTCCCGCAAGTCGATGATAATCGTCCGGAACACCCTCGGGATCGCGTAGTGGCCTAAATCATCATGAAACGGGTCTAAAAAGACCAATTTCTCACTAAGTAGTCCTGAAACTCAAGGCACACTCAATAACGCAGATTAGTACTAAAAATGGCTCCTAAGAGCTCATTTGACGCATAAAAGTACTAAGGGACGGGGGTAAAACACTATATAAAACACACATATCAAATCCCCCCAAGCTAAACCTTTGCTTGTCCCTAAGCAAAGAGCATCAATGAGACATAAACGATTAACTCACCCCAAAATCTACACAAAAGGATGAACGATAAAGCAAGAGTCAAATTAAGGCAAGCAAATATCATGACCGAAATCTCTAGTCCCCACAGTTACACATCAACCGGTACAAAGTCCAAGCAAGGCTGACAAGACATACGTATAAAATCAAGATCGGGCCTCACCAAGAGAATCACTCCTCTCGTTATGTGGCGGGCTAAGCGAACCAATTGTGGCCCGTTCACTCACCTTCCCATAAACGACTATTTTCAACCTATTGTTATACACACATTGCACGATGATCAAATGTCTTTATATAGGCTTGTAATGTTGGCCAGGTATAAACAAGGGGTAAGGAATATTCTAGATATGTGAGAGTATAAAGTCTACTTGGGGAGCAAAAACAACCAACGATACATCGAAATCATCTCCGGAAACCATAACTCATCAATAACCACAATATAACCATAAGGGAGGAAGTAACCAACAAATTTCGAAGTATGAACCAACTTCTACCCTTTTCCTTGCTTTTCTAATATATATATATAACGACGAAAATAAATAGCTAGATATATATGTACAAACCATAATACCCATAACTACAAACTTTAGGTGCCAACTAATGATTACACCTCTTTCCTGGCTAACTTCCCGAGTACACAGAAACACAACCTTGAGTAACCTAGGCCTTTAAAGCCAACCATCTCAACAAAACAAACCGATACTAACAATTGATAGCTCCCCCAAGCTAGACTCGGGATAAGTAACCAACGGGGCTAACAAGGGCTATTTTGTGGAGTTAAATGAAAAAATGGTCAAGGCTAAACATGGGAAAGAAAAAGCAGGAACAGATGTATCTAAGACCGTCTGAAAGCTTCCTAAAGAATGGCCTTTCATCATGCGCAAAGTGCAAGTGTGTTAAGCATACTAATAGTCGAAAACCAAAAACTCAGATCAATGCAACACCAGGAATTAAGCACTCTGAAAAATCAAGGCTCAAAACCTCACAGCTAACCACAATCCAGCATTATACATATGAAAAGTGGGACAAAGTTGACCTTTAACAAGAGTCAATATAACTGTAGTTCATCCATGATGCTCACCTGTCTTATCAGCTTGAATCATCAAAATACATTTTCGAACCAAAGGGGCACAGGGAATTAATTTTCTAAATCTCATTTATCAACACGTATTTTTGTATTTTCCATTTTTTTCAAAGCAATAAACTAATCTAGAAAGCAATAAACACACAAAAACACACCAAAATAAGTAAGAAAACACGAAATGAAAAGAAAACATACCTAATATGTACAGGTAAGTGAAACCCCCTCCCCCCCCCCCCCAAACCAAATCAGACAATGTCCTCATTGGCTCAAGGGGTACCGAACCATCCTCATCATCAACAGCATCACTGATGGCCCTGGCCATCATCATCATCATCATGCCCATGACTAGGACCCTCACAATTGGAACCAAAGCTGATTTAGGTTCGATGACTCATTTTGTGTGCATAGTGACTTGGATTGAGTGAGTCGTTTGATGGTCCGTTTAATCAAGTGCGTTTGATGGTCCGTTTAATCAAGTGCGTTTGATGGTCTGTTTAAGCTTATCTTTATTTGTTTTCGTTAAATTCAGTTTAATAAGGGGACAATTGTTTTAATCCCATTTAAATTCAGTCTTGTACTTAGCTTTAAATATTGATGTTTGTAAGGAGGGTTTTAAGCTTTTGTAACCTCCAAATTGGTGACTGAATTAGGAGGCTTTTAGAGCTTTGTAACCACCGGTTTTAAAGGCTCTTAAATGGCTTTTAAATGGCTGTTTAAAGCTCTTGTAACCACCGGTTTTTAGAAGAGTGTTTAGGCTATTTATAGCCAGCTTGTTGAATGGAATAAAACAGCCAATTTTGAAGAATAAACACTTGTTTTCAGTTTACTTTGAATTATTGATCATAATTCAACCTTTTCTTTGTTTTGGACGTGTTTCCTACTCAAAGAGCCGATTGTGAGTCAATAGGTCTTTCCTTTCAATCACGTTTGACGAGCTATATGTCTAGCTTGTTAATCAACTATCCTTACTCATACAACGAGTTTTTAAACTCGTATCAACCTGTATGGCCAGTGGGGATTTTTAGACTATTGAATTTTGTACGGGCTAGTATAAGATAGCCCCCAGACTTGGATGTTGATTTTTGCATTTTGAATGCTTTAGTAGGCCTCGTCACAGTCGGAGGAAGCTTGCCAAATTCTCGAGTAGCCAAGCAGCCATGGTAGATGCTTCGGACAATGAAGTTGCTGAGGTAGAGCCACTTCCTGCTGGGATGATTCCGAGGGGAAGACTTGTTTTTTATGGTCAAGGTTGACGGCCCGGGATCTTGTATTCCACCCGAGATACCACTTGTCTCAGCGGCCACGCGCTGGCTTTGTAGGTCTCGTATTCTGCTTTTTAACTTGCTACTTGAATTTGTATATGTTTGTATTGATCCGCCCCTATTTGTAGTCTGATAGGGAAGGGATTCGAGTGTTCTGGTCTTTGGAGGAGCTGTGGACCGTCTTTCATACCATTTTTAACGTCGAGGAGACCCGAGTGATTTGGGATCAAACTGGTTTTGGTCCTTTCTGGGAGGCGACGAGAGGCTTTGGAGGACTAGTGGGCGTCAAAGCCCGGACACAGGCCCTGCTGGAGTTTTGGTGTGATACCACTGATAAGTTCCATATGAGCTAGGGGGAAATCACCATCACTCCCTTCGAGTTTGCTATTTGATCACTGATAGTGATTCCTGTGCTTCAGTGGAGGTGATTCAGACGGGGCTTCGCCTAGCTAATATGACAACGGAGCAGAGGGTTCGTCTCTTCCTTTTAGCCCTTGTAGGTCCAGTTTTGCCCCTGGTAGGAATAGTCTTGTGCTATTGGGCTTTCTGCGGTCTTTGAGAGACTTGCAGGCAATTTCGGGCCTCAGATGGGGTAGCTTAGCGTATGGCCATCACTTGTTCATGATGAAGAATGCTCCGCGGACCGCCCAAGAGAGCTCGCTGAGCATATCCTCCTTGTGGAAAGTGCTAAAGGTATTTGGGACTCCTTGTATTTTGTACTTTGTATGTTGTATTTTGTACGCATAAGATTGACTGATGCCTTGTTTGCTTTTGAAATCTGGGCGTATGAGAATTTTCCCGGCATGGCGCCAAATCGCCCTAGAGTTGCGGCTTACCCGTTTGTTGCCTCTTGGGAAGGAGCGGTGCGCCAGAAGGTGACTTTGGCGACCTTCCGTAGAGCTTTGCGGGTTTTTTCTTCCAGGGAGGTGCGTTTGCATTTTGTAGGATCCCATCCGAATTGTATTTTGTATATTGACTGGGCTGCCTGTCTTGTAGGTGTCTTGGCGTCCCTTTTCTAGTGTACCCACGCCTGCTTCGGCTATGCGGGGTTTTCTTCTTGTCTGGGCGACGGGTGTTGTTCCTGGGGCTTTATCGTCCCATGTGGTATCTGGGTGAGCGAGTGACTCTTCAGCACAGTACTGGAGGTAGGCTTGTTCCTTTGCATCGTCCGGAGTCCATGTTGTTGAAGGCTGCAGATGTTGGCCGAGTTTATGTGGAGGGCATGGAGACAGGTGGTGATTCCATTTGTGTTCCATGGGAGTTCTTTGTAGAGAGAAGTGCTAGCTATATAGAATTTCTGGCGAGGCTTGCTCCACCAGTTCGCTTTGTGCCACCGGTGAGCTTTGGATTTGAATCTTGTATTCTTGTATTTTTGTACTCTTGTATTATTGAGTTTTGTATACTTTCAACATTGTATGTGTGTTTGTAGGTCGAGGAGGTCGACCCGGAGGATGTCCCTTATGCTGACAGGGTCCTCCACTATGTTGACTCGGATGGGGAACAAGCAGAGTTCACTGTTCCGATGGCCTCTCCCTCAGATTGGATGGAGGTCAATGCTCTTCCAGGGCATTACACAGTTGTAAGTGCCTTTGAATTTTCTTGAAATTGGTTGTAATCTTGTATGTAGAAATTGATTTTGAATTTTGTATGTTTGCAGGTGCCTGCAGCGATGGTGCATCGTTGGATGCTCGCTATAGGAATAGAAGCATTATATCAACCTGACCAGGAAGTTTGCAGGCAGAGATTGAGCTCTGAGTTTAATAGCTATGAGATGTTTGTATCTTGAAACTTGTATATAGATATCTGATGCTTGGATTTTGAACTTTGTATAGGAGCGTTGTCGGGACCGTAGGGAAGATAGGGCTCCTCGGACCAATGTCTTGATGATGCAGACCGAGCAGAGCTTAGGTCGGGGCCAGGACTTTGGTGCTGAGACTCGTCAGAGACAATCAGATGTAGGTTGGGGATATGTTCCCTCTTCTTTTGCTCAGCCTAGCAGGTATTCATATTCTTTTGAAGATACAGGCGGTAAGATGCCTTTCATGACTCCTCTCTGCGGCCACTTAGGAGCAAGCAGTTCTCAGCCCCGGGGACCCAGCTATGGTACAACGTCTTGGGGTCAGTGGTACGAGCTGGAGAGGATGCGCCAATGTAAGGAGATGGAGATGCAGCGTCGGCTTACTGCGACTCAGCAGTCTTATCAGTTTCCTTCCCATCAGCAGGGACCTCAGCGGTTTCTAGTACCCTCCGCATTTCTGTGTAGGACCCAGCTACCCCCGGGACAGAGTTTGACCAGGAGTTGGAGCGGTACATGAGTCAGAATAGGAACAAGGAGCCTGTGATCGAGACTGTGGTCAAGGATGACTCGGACAGATCCTGCATGGTAGCGAGTTCTGGCTTTTTCTCGGATGGGCTTTTTGTTTATGAATTTTTGTATGGATATTTTGTAGTTGTATTTGTACTTGGATTTGTATGGTTTTGTATTTGAATCTTGGATTTTGTATTTTAAACTGGTATGGTTTGGATTTGTATGGTTTGAACTTGTATGGTTTTGAAATAAATTTTGTGTGCATTTTGAAATATGTGGCTATATGCATGCATGCAAAATGAAAAAAAATTGCCCATTTTTTCGGGTGTATATACCCACTATAAGCCCCCACTATGACTGAGGTTTTTTGGTTAGAAAAAGCGCAAGTCATAGTATATTCGACTTTTGCTTATGTATATGCTGACTTGACTTAAGACGCCGATCTAGGACTAGAATCCTTGAAATTTGAATAAAGTCACCCGAAATTGACTCGGGTGTTGACTCAATTGCTTGAAATTGCGCTCTTGCAGCTTTTGGAATGTTCGGCCCAAATTATTGGAACCGATTTGATTGTACAAGGCCATGAAGTGGGGCGTACTCGGTGCCATAAAGTGGGACTTGAGCTAGTCCATCTGGCAGGCCCTGCGCCTTGTGCAGGCTTTTACGCCCAGCGCAAGTGGTACTTCTACGTACCACCATAAGTGCTGGTTTTTGTATAAATAGAGAGCTCTTCGAATCATTTTCTTTGCACGAATCCCTCTCTGCTCTGCTTCACCCTCTACTTCTTCGCAAAAAGAATGAAAATGGTTGTGTATATTGAAAACGCCCTGAACTCGTGGCTAGGTTCGATAGGCAAACTGGAGAAAAGAGAGCAAGATGGCTTGTATCTTGGGGTCCTCGTCTCCTTCCAGTTCGTGAAACTTGATATGCATTTTTTCCATGCTGCTTTGGAGGCTTGGGACCCGGTGCACCATGTTTTCTGCTTTGGTAACAACGAGGTATGTCTCCTCCATGAAGAGTTTAGTGCTATACTGGGCTGGCCGCTTATGATAAAGCCCTGTCTGCCTAGCGTTGAAGAACACTTCATTTCGAATTTTGAGAGGTATCTGGGCCTTAAGCTCCCACTTTTGTGTACTGTTGTATATGGTCCAGGGGTGGATTTGTCCCTCTTCATCAGTTATTTTGCTGGAGTGGAAATCCCCATGGTCTACCGCTTGAGGGTGTTGAGTTTTTATCTTTGCCCGCTTTCTCTTTTCGAAGCATGGGTTTGGCAATTGTGATGCCTCCACAATAGAGATTGTGGAGCAGTTTTCTTGTGGTAGAGACCCAATGCCGATCTTGATTGGCGAGACCCTACTAGGTCTTGATCTGTTGAAATCGGACCCCTCCTCCATGCCATCGGGAAGCCCGATGTTACTCCAAGTAAGGATCCGGAGTTTCTTGTATATTGAAATTTGCATTTGTATATTGAATTGCTTTCTTGTATTTTTCCCAAGGTCTGGCTTATGGAGAGACTCATGATGGTGGCACCACCAGAGAAGTTGGCAAGCTATAATAGGAAAGGATTCACTGTGCGCCCCATGATGTATGGCCGCCTTTCACTTGATAAGTGGGGTCGTGCGCTTTTGGAGATTGGATCTTGTATCAGGTGGGTAATTCCTTGGTGGGGATTTGCTGCTGTGAGACATGCACCTGGTTTAACCGTTTTGAGGGTGCCTAGCCTTTCGACATTGGTCTTCTACTCTCATGCTCGAGTGCTTAGACATTATGGCTTGAGGCAAGAGATCCCTGATTGCGCTGTGGAACATCAAAAGCCTATTGTACTGAATTTGACCGTCTTACACGGTGAAGGAGGTAATCGGTTTCCAACTGTAGACGCCTACATCTGTCCCTAGGCCCGACACGGTGTGTACAATGATGAAACCAAACACCGCTTGACTAAGCTTTCCCAAGTATGCGACGAACGGTCAATGACTGACTGATAATCCCGTAAACCATATTTCCATTTTTAGAAACTACTCTTTATAGTAACTGCTATGCTTAAACGCTGCCCAGAATAGCAACCATGTAAGATAAAATATCTAAGTGTTCTAGCCGCCTTGCGATTCGTCATTAGGTAAGGACTAAGAGTTGCAGTCCAACTCGTGTTGCTAAAGGATAGAAAATGTGAGTAAGATTCGGTAAAAAATCGATAAGACTGGAAAAGTGAAGTAAAACACCAGCGCTGGAAAATTCCAGCGCTGGCAGCCTGAGCGTCACAATATTCCAGCGCTCAAACCATAAGTGTTGCTTTATTCCAGCGCTGCAGTTTGCTTCTTACACAATCACGCAAAACATAGAATTGATCCAGCTGTCACCAAAACTGATCTGGCGCACAAATAGCAAGCGCTAGAAATAACCAGCGCTCATGATCCAAGCGCTGGAAATTTCTAGCACTCAACAGATCTCAGTTTGAAAATTCCAATTTCGACATTTATCTTATTCTGGCCTATTTTACTATAAATAGGGCCTCTGGAAATCGGAAAATAACACACAATTCCAACCCTAAACCCTTAAGCTTGAGTATTGACCGAAGCTTTTCTCTGTCTCGTATTCGTGCGTCTGCCGTATTTAACAAACTGTAGGGGGGTATTTTTCTGGCGAATATTTGGATTTTGAATTCCCCTACGGGTTTTGTAGGTTTTTAATTTCGAAGGAGTCACCACCAACCATAAAGGTCCGGTTTGGAAAGACCAAAGTTGATTCTCATGGATAAGGCATTGAATCTTAGAAACGGATGGGTGAGATCCGGGCAAGGGAACGAAATGCTTCTTTTGCGAGCTTTTGAAATATATTCGAGTAAATAACAAGGATCGTTTTAGAATAATCCTAGTCATAACACGAAATTGTTTTGAGCATGCATTTTAGAACATAGAAATTGCTACTTGTAGGTGGTCACTTCGCTTTAAAGTTAATTAAAGGAACCTAGGGCTGGTTTGTCCAAGAATTATCTTTGTTAAGCGTAATGTAACCTTTTGTATGTTATTGAATTTATCATGTGAGGTGATGAAAGCAATAAACACGTAAAGCATCATCACAAGATAGTAGGAATTATTGAAATGCGTACAAAACCACATCACCTTAAAAAAAGTGAGTAAAGAGTGCGGAATTGAAATTGCAATAGTAAAGGTTTAATATTGAAAGTGCGTTATTGAAATGTGATATTGAAATTGCGGTATTGAAAATGCAAAAGTAAAGGTGCGTTATTGAAGTGCGTTATTGAAATGCGATATTGAAATGCGATATCGAAATGTGCGATATTGAAATGCGAAATGGAAATTTTATTGTTGTACTTGAGATCTGAACGCCAAACAACTACTTAATAATAAGTGTGCCCGACACGAATTCAATTACAAAAATCTCGACTTTAGAGGAGTTGCTCATCATAAAGCATCTTTGATTTTGGTTATTGAAATAGAACTTGAATATAGAACTTGAATATTGAACTTCAATATTGAACTTGGATATTGAAATTAGGAGTCTTGAATCTCATAGAGTAGACCTTTTAATGTTAAAAAGGCCTCACATTTAGTGCTCCATAACGTGAAATTGATTCTAGTTTAAGGAAGTGATTACAAACAACCTTAAACATCATTGAATCTTGAAAGTAGGACTTGCATTTGAACACCAAAAATGGGGGTTCATGTGTTCTAGTTTGGAAAATGGTTTGCACTTTTCCAAAAATCCTTGAACTTGTATAAAGTGGGGGGTTTTTGAAGATTTGAAGATGATTGTTGTAAGGAATACTTTACAGAGTGAAAGATTCAACTTACTAATCATGTTTTTTGAAATCAAAGCATAAAGGTTGAAACCTGAAATTTTTAGAAGGAGTTTGGATGATCATTTGAGGTGGAAAAATTCAAGTATAAAATCCCATCAAAGATTACTCCTTTTTTGACATTTCCTAGTTCAAATGAGTGTATCAACAACATAAGAAAATCATAGGAAAACTTGAAATAATAAAGATGGAAACTTTAATTAAATCATTGAAATTTGTATTAGGGATTCGGAATTACCTATTTTGGACTAGGTCAGCTTTCCGATTAGTGTTCTCAATTGCTTAAATGTTTGGAATTCTGAAGGAAATTGTAGATTAGAACTTGATTTTGTATTTTGATTTTGAGAGAGAATTTTGAGATTACGACGATATGTTGATAATCTGCCCCACTAAATGCTTGGGAAATAAGGGTTTAAATACGGGATTAATCGGCTAAAATCCAAAAGATAGCTACGCCTAGCGCAGGCGACGTGGCCCAGAATTCGCCAAAGCAAGGACGATGACGTCGTCCTTGCCCTTTTCTTGTATTGTTGTACCTTGGTACGTTTTGTACGACCTTGGTACGTAGTGATTTCTTGGGGATTAAGGCTTGATTTGCGTCTAAAAACAAGCCATTTTGAATTTTGATTTCGTGTTTGAAATCGGTTTTACGGGACGGGGCCTGACATGCTCGGTTTTGTGGGTCGGCACCCGAATTTGGATTGCTTAATGTCATTTTGATTAGAAAAGGCCTTGTAAGACCAATGGAGAGGTCCATTGGGTGAAATGTGTTTGGATTTTGAAAAAGATTTTTGGAAATTTAATTTTGTACCGAGTTCCGTAATGGGAACAGGCTCGGGAATTGGACTTTGAATTTTGGATTTTGGAATACATTTTAGCAATTGGGACTTCCGCACGAGTTGCACCAACCACCTAGCAAGGATAATAGTATCGTCATCATCCCATTAGGGGAGACACGATTTAGGTGTCTACAGAAGCCCCCACTTTGACTGAGCATTCGGTTAGGAAAGCGAAAGTCAAAGTTTTCGAATAGGGAGAGATTCACGGTCAAGATGTTCTCCAATCAAGACCATTCTTTGTACGTTGGTGCCTGCGCAAGACAAGCGTTAGGAAAAATGATAGAGTCTCCCCTCCGTGTGGTTGCGACGACTCTGATTCTTGTACTTGTATTGCTTGTCCGCCTTTGATTTAGAACGGAGCTTGGAATCGAAAATTTTGAATTTTGAATCTTTAATCTTTAATCTTGAACCTCGAATTTTGGATTTTGAATATTTGAATTTTGGAATACCCGGAGTTGATCTGCTGGGCTATTGTACGAAGTGCCGTCTGAGGCTTGATCAGTTGGGGGATATGTCCACTGGGGAAAGAGTTTTTTATTGACTCTTTGGAACTTGAGATTTTTGTTGACTTTTCTGGAGCTTGGGTCCGCCTGGAGTCGAGCTCTTGAATCCTTGTATTTTTTGGACTTTGTATTCTCGAGATATTTATCTGTCGATGTTGGAGAAACAGATGTATACCAGTATTTATCGGAAGGTAGCATGATTTGATGTTTGATGCCTGGTGTAGAAAACCGTAGCAGCAAAGTATGCGCAATCAACACGGGTGACCGCGCCTAGATTCTCCCGCGCATGGGTCAGGGTCTGCGCCTGGCGCAGGGATCAGCGCCCATCGCGGGGCTTGGCTATATAAAGCCCCCGCCGTGCTCTTGGATGAGCATATTATTATGTTCATTCTTGTTTTCTCAAATTTTGATTGGTCTCTCCCTTTGGTTTCGTTGCTCTTTTCTCGCCTCCACCCTTGTTCATGTAAGTATTTCATATTTTTGCTTATGAAATTACCATAAGATTGCATGTAGGTTTTTTTGCACTTGAAATGTTCTTGTATTTTTGATGTTGTACTTGTATGGTAGTAGGCTTCGTGTATTTTGTAGGAGGAAAATTATTTGGTAGCCATTTGAACTTGAACTGTTGGAACTTTGTAGTAATTGAACTTTGTATTTTGAATTTCGTACTTAGCATTCGTAGATAGTGACTTCACTGGTGATCTTGGTGGGTCTTATAGAAGAATAGGCTGGGATAGCTTAGGTGTTGTTGTAGAATTCGAATACCTGCTTCGGCATGGATAGCCTAGGCGTTGGTGTAGAACTTGAATACCTGCTTTAGCACGGATAGCCTAGGCGTTGGTGTAGAACTTGAATACCTGCTTTGGAATGGATAGCCTAGGCGTTGGTATAGAATTTTGAATACCCTTTTGAAATGGAGGCTCCTGGCTAAACTTGCATTGCCACTTGGGATTTTTAGACTCTCAATTTTTGTACGGGCTAGTATAAGATAGCCCCCAAGCTTGGATGTTGATTTTTGTATTTTGAATGTTTTAGTATGCCTCGTCATACTCGGAGGAAACTTGCCGAACGCTCGACCATTCGAGTGGCTATGGAGGATGATTCGGACAATGAAGCGGTTGAGGCAGATTTATTGCCTGCTGGTATGGTATCGAGGAGAAAACCCATTTTTGAGGGGGACGACTGGCAGTCCTCATACCTTCTATTCCACCCAGAGTTTCACTTGTCTCAGCGGCCACGCGCTGGCTTGGTATGCTTTATACTGTGCTTTCAACATGCTATTTGAACTTGAATAAGTTTGTATTGATCCACCCTGTTTGTAGACTGATAGGGAAGGGATGCGAACTTTTTGGTCTTTCGAGGAGCTTTGGACCATTTCTCCGACCATTCTTGACGCCGAGGAGACTCGGGTGATCTGGGATCGGACTGACTTTGCTCCTTTCCGGGAGGCCACAAGGGGCTTTAGAGGGAAGATGGGCGTCAAAGCCCGGACACACGCCTTTCTAGAGCGGTGGTGGGATACCACCACCTCGTTTCACATGAGTTTGGGGGAGATCACCATTACCCCTTTTGAGTTTGCCATGATCACCGGTCTCCCGTTTTCTGAGAGCGAGGTGGTTTTCGACTCCGACTTGAGATGGCATTCGGAGGGCGTCAAGGACTGGATCGGCCCCGTCGTCGATTTTAATACAGATAGCACCTCTACTTCCGTGGAGGTGATTTTTATTGGGCTTCGTATGGCTGGCATGACAGCGGAGCCGAGGGTTCGGCTTTTCCTTTTGGCTCTTGTAGATCGAGTAGTTGCCCCTGGCAGGAATAGCCGCGTGCTGGTGGGCTTTTTGATGTCTCTGAGTGACTTGAAGGCTGTTTCGAGCCTCAACTGGGGAGGCTTGGCATATGGACACCTCTTGTATGAGATGAAGAATGCTTCTCGGACTGCCCAGGAGAGCTCGGCGAGCGTAGCTGCCTTGTGGAGGGTGTTGGAGGTATTTGAGACTCCTTGTATTTTGTATTTTGCATGTTTGTATGTTGAATCTTGTATACATAACACTGACTGATGTCTTTCTTGCTTTTGAAGATTTGGGCGTATGAGCATTTTCCGGGATTGGCGCCAGATCTCCCCAGGGTTGCGGCTTATCTGTTTGCTGCCTCATGGTAAGGAGCGGTTCGCAAGAGTGTGAATTTAGCGACCTTTCGCAGGGCTTTGCGGGTTTTTCCTTCTAGAGAGGTGCATTTTATATTTTGCAGGATCTTATCCCCTTCGTATATTGACTAAGCTATTTGTCCTGTAGGTGGTTTGGTTCCCTTTTGCTGCTGCGCCCACAACTGCGAGCCTAATACTTGTCCGGACGGCGGGTGCTGTTCCTGGGGGTTTATCGCCCCATGTGGTACCTAGGTGAGCGGGTGACTCCTCAACACAGTGTAGGAGGCAGGTTTGTCCCTTTGGATCCTCCAGAGTCCATGTTGGAGAAGACTGCTGATATTGCCCGGATCTATGCGGAGGCTGTGGAGGCTGGGGGTGAGTCCATTTGTCTCCCGTGAGAGACTTTTGCAGATAAGAGGAGCCGCTATGAAGACCTCTTGTTGAGACTTGCTCCACCTGTTCGCTTTCTGCCGTCGGTGATCTTTTGGATTTTGTATTCTTGTATTCTTGAATTTTGTATAACTAGGTCTTTGTATGTGTGCTTGTAGTCTGAGGAGATCAACCCGGAGGATGTTCCCTATGCTGACAGGGTTCTCCGCTATGTGAACTCGGATGGGGAGCAGGTGGAGGTTACTGTTCCAATGGCCTCTCCTCCAGATCGGAAGGCAACTGATGCCCTTCTGGAGTACTATGTAGTTGTAAGTGCCTTCGTATTTTCTTGAAATTGGTTGCAATCTTGAAACTAGAAATTGATTTTGAATTTTGTATGCAAGCGCCTCGGACGAGAGTGCGTCGTTGGATGTTCGTGATTGACTCTTTGAAGAAGCATTGTGTCAATCTGACAAAGAAGCTTGCTGGCCGGGACAGAGAGGTGAGTTTATTGATTCTGAGGTGTTTGTACTCTTGAAACTTGTATATGGATATCTGATGCTTTAATTTTGAATCTTGTATAGGAGCGCCGTCGAGGTCGTAGGGAACCTGAGGACAGGGGTTCCTAGGTTGGTTCTTCGAGGGAGCAGACCGGGCAGAGCTTAGGCCCGGGTCCTAGTACTGTCACTTGCCCGAGGCACTCGGATGTTGGTTGGGGAGATATCCCCTACACTTCTGCTCGGCCTGACAGGCATTCGTACTCTTTCGGAGGTGCAGGCGGTCAGATGCCTTTCACGCCTTCTCTGGTGTCCATTTAGGAGCGAGCAGTTCTCAGCCTTGGGGTACGGAGTCTTGGGCTCAGTGGTATGAGATTGAGCGGTTGCGCCAAGCTCAGGATTTGGAGATGCAGCGTCGGTTTATGGCAACCCAGCAGTCTTATCAGTTTCCTCCCTATCAGCAGGGACCTCAGCGGCCTTCCGGTACCCTACACATTTTAGAGCAAGAGCCAGTTACCCCCGGGACAGAGCTAGACCAGGAGTTGGAGCGGTACATGAGCTGAAACAGGAACGAGGAGCCTGTGATCTAGCCTGTGATTGAGGATGACTCAGACTGATCCTGCATGGTAGAGAGTTCTAGCTTTGCCTCGGTTGGGCTTTTGTATGAGGATTTTTGTATGGATATTCGTAGTTTGTTTTTTGTATATGGATTTGTATGGTTTGAATTTTGGATTTTGTATGGTTTTTATATTTGAATCTTGGATTTTGTATTTTGAACTTGTATGATTGTTTTCTTGCAAGGTTTTACATTGAATTTCGTATGCGTTGTGTGTGCATTTTGAAATTTGTGGCTATATCTATGCATGCAAAATGAAAAAAATTTGCCCATTTTTTCGGGTGTATATACCCCCTATATGCCCCCACATTGACTGAGGTATTTTGGTTAGAAAAAGCGCAAGTCAAAGTATATTCAACTTACGCTCATGCACATGCTGACTCTAAGAAAAATTTGCCCATTTTTTCAGGTGTATATACCCACTATAAGTCCCCACTTTGACTGAGGTTTTTTGGTTAGAAAGTGCATGTCATAGTATATTCAACATTTACTCATGCACATGCTGACTGTAAGAAAAAATTTGCCCATTTTTTTCAGGTGAATATACCCAATATAAGCCCCCACTTTGACTGAGGTTTTTTGGTTAGAAAAATCCCAAGTCAAAGTATATTCAAATTTTGCTCCTGCATATGCTGACTCGACTTAGGACACCGATCTAGGACTAGAATGCTTTTGAATTTTGGACAAATTGACCCAGGTGCTGATTCGGACTGCTTGAAATTGCGCAGCTTGCGGCTTCTGGAATATTCAGCATAAATCATTGGGGCTGATTTGGTTGTACAATTCCATGAAGAGTGTGTTCTTGGAGACATAAAGCGGACATTGGGCTAGTCCTTCTTGCAGGCTCTGCGCCTGGCGCAGGCTTGGGCCCCCAGCCCAGGTGGTCCTTTCGAGTTCCACTATAAGTGTTCGTTTTTGTATAAATAGGGAGCTTTCTGGATCATATTCGTTGCACCAATCCTTCTCTGCTCTTCTTAACCCTCTACTTCTTCACAAAAAAGAAAGCAAATGGTTGTGTCTTTTGAAAATGCCTTGAACTCTTGGCTTGGTTCGCTAGGAACACTAGAGAAAAGGGAGCTAGATGGCATGCATCTTGGGGTGCTCGTCTCATTCCGGTTCGTGAAGCTTGATATGCATTTCATCCATGCCGCTTTGGAGGCTTGGAATCCGATTTACCACGTTTTCCGCTTTGGTAACAACGAGGCATGTCCCCTCCCTGAAGAGTTTAGTGCTATACTGGGGTGGACCCTTATGATAGAGCCTTGCATGCCTATTGTTGAGGAACACTTTTTTTCTGGCTTTTAAGAGGTATTTTGGCCTGAAGCCCGCACTTTTGAGTGATGTTATACATGGTCGAGGGGTGATCGCCTATACGCAGTTTTTGTATCTTTGCTCGCTTCCTCTTTTCGAAGCAGGGGTTCCGCAATGAAGATGCCTCCCTAATAGAGATTGTTGAGAAGTTTTCTTGTGGTAGGGACCAAATGCCGCTTGTGATTGGGGAGACATTGTTGGGCCTTGATATGCTGAAATCGACCCCTCTTCCATGCCATCGGGAAGCCCGGTGCTACTCCAATTAAGGATCTGGAGTTTCTTGTATATTGAAATTTGTACTTGTATTTAGAACTTTGAATTTTGAATTTCTTTCTTGTATTTCCCAAGGTATGGCTTATGGAGAGACTCATGTTGGTGGCACCACCAGAGAACATGGAAAGCTATATAGGAAGGGATTCATTGTGCATCCCATGATGCAAGGCCGGCTTCCATTGGATGAGTGGCGTTGCGCGCTTTCGGAGATTGGATCTTGTATCAGGTGGGAAATTCCGTGGTGGGGAATTTCTGCTATGAGACATGCACCAGGTTCTGCTATTTTGAGGGTGCCTAGCCTTCAATGTTAGTCTTCTACTCTTCTGCTCGAGTGATGAGACAATACGACTTAAGGTAAGAGATCCCGGATTGCGATGAGGAGCATCCGAAACCTGTTGTATTGAACGCTGATAGACTTGAAGTTTGGTGGCGGTATTGGGTTACCAAACCATTCTTGAACATTCGATTCCCATCCGAGCCTGCTACTCTATCTGCGGGGGTATATTGTATGGGTGAAAGGTCCAAGCCAAAGGGACATTTCTCTCCCCGGGTCCGTGGGGTCCCGAGGTTCTAGAGCTACACGCCATGCATCAATTGATTATGAAGAAGGTGACGGAAGTGTGGCCCGTCCGGTGCTTGACCGTTCTGGGTCCAAAGGAGGTTCGTCGTCCTCTCGTCTTGGAAGACTAGCAAGTTCCTTCTCCCGCCGCTTGGGCAAGGGGAAGATTGATGAATGATTGCAAGGAGGGTGTTTTGGGAAAATTCTACTTAAAGACGAACTTGCCTTGATGATGGTGCAAACAATCGATTGAGCAAGATAATTTAGAGTAACGAGAGCAAGTTGTTAGAGCATAGGACGAGAGTATTGTTATTGCTGGATATTTCGTATATACAAACTAACATAGCTAAGCCATTTTATAGACTTTTCGTAATAAGAGTGTAACGTTCACACGTAATTGTACATAATTAGGCATTAAATGAATAATGATGACTTGCTTATCAACGGTTCGTAACCGCTGCATTCCTCTTAACCGTTGAGAGCAAGTTCGAAGGGTGCCATAACACGCCTTGTTGGCAGCCACGTAAGCTCCACTTGTCACATCTGTCCACGTCACCAAGAGGGTATTTTCCCCCCTAACAGAGGGCAAGGGGATAGTACTCAAGGTGCCAAGACTCAAGAACATAGTCGCCCAACCCCACATCTTTGTAGGCTTAGTGTGTTTGAAATTGTATTTGTAGGAAATGTGTTTCAGAGTGTGTTTTGAAATATGTTTAAGAAGTGTGTTTAGTGGAAGTGAAAAGGATTTGAACTTTGCTTCACTTGATTCCAACCTTGTAATCGAATTAGCGTTGATAAAGTTATTTGAAGGTTATGCACAATAATTGATTTTCGAACTTCGAATTTTGATTTTTAGGATTCCCTTAATTGAGGAAACTTTGAATTTTTTTGTATTAAGGTGGCCGGGCCTCGGTATTGCCTACGTGTCCCTTTAAGGAATCAGGCCGAACGTAGTTGTAACATACAAAACTTTATGAATTTGAAATTTGAAATTTGAATTTAGACATAGAACTTCTTGAGTTGATCCAGGTTCGTCAAAGAACGGAACTCAGTCCCATCGACATCTGTTAATTCAACTACTCCCGCAGAAAGGATTTTCTTGACAATGTATGGCCCGGCCCAGTTGGATCTGAATTTTCCCCTTGGGTCCATGACGGTCTTGCGAAGGGCTTTCAGGACAAGCTCGTCTTCCTTGATATTTCGGGTTCTGACCCTCTTGTTGAAATGTCTGGCCACTCGGCGCTGATAGACTTGTACATGGTGAGCGACTTGAAGCCGTCGCTCATCGAGCATGACTAGCTCGTCATATCTTGCTTGTACCCATGCAGCTTCTAGGATTTTTCTTTCGAGGACTATCCTTAAAGAAGGTATTTCCAGCTCAATAGGTTGTCCTGCTTCCATTCCATTGACCAATGAAAACGAAGTTGCGCCAGTTGAAATGCGAATTGAAGTTCGATACCCCCACAATGCAAAGTGCAACTTCTGGGGCAAGTCTTTGTAATTTGTTGTCATTTTCATGATGATGGCTTTGACATTTTTGTCGGTTGCTTCGACTGCCCCATTACTCTGCGGGCGGTAAGGCGAAGAACGATGATGTTGAATTTTGTACTCGGTGAATAGATCTTCATACTCTCCTTGGAAATGGGTTCCTTGGTCACTAATGAATTCGTGAGGAACTTCGTATCTTCATATGATGTTTTCTTGTATGACCTAGGCCACTTGCTTGGAACCCAACACTTTGAATGACCTGGCTTCGACCCACTTAGTGAAATAATCGATTGCAACCAGTATGAATTCATGACCCCCGGTGCCTGTTGGAATGACTTTGGCGATTACGTCAATACCCCTTCTGAGAATGGCCATGGTGATGACTGAGAATATAGCAAGGATGGGGGAATGTGCTTTAGGTTCGCACACTTTTGACATATAGGACATTTCTTGACAAAGAAGTAGCAGTCCTGCTTGAGGGTAGTCCAGTAATACCGAGCCCTGATGACTTTGAGAGCTAGCATCTTCCCATTCATGTGAGTACCACAAACCCCGGCATGTACGGTGGCCATGAATTTTTGTGCTTTGTGCTTGTCAACACATTGGAGATTGGGGCTGTTAGAGGACTTCTAGTATAGCACGCCGCATTCTAGAACGAAGTTGGCTGATTGTAGGCGTAAATCCCTTTGAATCTTGCTTGAAAATTGCGGTGGATATTCAGAATTTTGTAGATACCTTTGAATATCTGTAAACCAAGGCTAGTCTTCGTTAGGCTCGACGTCGTCAATAGCATGGACATATGCCGCTTCTTGACGTGACTCAATAGTAAGGGGCATTTCAGCCATGCCATTTGGAATGTTGATCATTGATGCCAGTTTTGCCAGTGTGTCGGCGAATTGATTTTCCTCTCTTGGGAGGTATGTGTAGCGAAGCTCTTCCACTTGCTCAGACAACTTCTCGAGATAGGACTGGTATGGGGCTAAGCTTTCGCTCCTGACTCTCCATTTGCCGGAAATTTGATTGATGATCAAGGAGGAGTCCCCGTATACTCGAATTTTCTGGACGCCCAATGCTATGACGGCTTCCTGGCCCATAATGCATGCTTCATATTCGGACGCATTGTTTGTAACATTGAATTGTAACTTTGCTGATATGGGACCGTTAGGAGCTACTAGGATTACCCCGACACCACATCCGCTTTGATTAGAGGCACCGTCAAAGTCAAACGACCAACTATCATCGCTTGTCATTAGAATTTGCTCATCGGGTAGGTCGTAATCCTCCTCTTCTGCCTCGATGGGACAGTCGGCTAGGAAATCTAAGAGCGCTGATCCCTTGATAGATTTTTGAGGAATGTATTTCAGATCGAATTCTGCAACATAACCAACCATCTGGACAACCGTCCGTTGAGAGCCGGTTTTTCAAATAGGTACTTGAGAGGTTCTTCCAAACCACATATACTGTGTGAGAGAGCATGTCTCCCAAACTAAGGCGATGCTAGTTCTTTCGAATTGATTATATCTGGTTTCGTACTCAAGTAGCTTCTTGGTTAAATAGTACACGACATTTTCTTTGCCCTCGATTTTTTGGGCAAGCATGGCCCCTACCGCCGAATCAGTTGGTGTAAGGTAAAGCCTGAGTGGATCACCCGGTATTGCTGGCTTTAACACTGGTGGATTTGAAAGATATTCCTTGATGGTTTCAAATGCATATTGACAGTATTCGTCCCATAGGGGGTTCACTCTTGCGGAGTTTTCGGAACACTGGCTCACAAATCATGGCGAGTTTTGAAATGAACCTGCTGATCTAATGTAACTTGCCAAGGAACCCCCGAATTTCTTTCTCATTCGTTGGCGGTTTCATGTCTAGAATGGGCTTGATTTTTGAAGGATCAACCTCGATGCCCCGAGAACTGATGACATACCTGTTAGGGGGGAAAACATCCTCTTGGTGACGTGGTCAGACATGACAAGTGGAGCATATGTGGCTGCCAACAAGGCGTGACGAAGCACCCTTCTATCTTGCTCTCAACGGCTAAGGGAAAGGCATCGGTTACGAACCGTTGCTAAGCAAGCCGTTATTACTTATTTAATGCCCAATTATGTACATTTATGTGTAAACGTTACACACTTATCATGTAATGCCTATAAAATGGCTCAACTAGGTTAGTTTGGATATACGAAAATACTAAGCAATAATAATACTCTCATTCTATGCTCTTACGACTTACTCTCGTTGCCCTAAATTATCTTGCTCAATCGATTGTTAGCACCATCATCAAGGCAAGTTCGTCTCTAAGTAGAAATTGCCCAAAACAATTTGGCGGCCACCGTGGGGCTGACAATCAAAAGCAGCTTGATAATACCATTTCGATCACCATGGCCGATAATGCTAGCTCATCCAACGATATCACTCGTTGTTTTGAAGCCGTGGAGCAGCGCATCAACATCCTCCAAAAGGAAAACGAAGCGCTGCACTCCCAGGTCAGTTCCGCTACCTCCATCGCCACCGGATCTAGGTTCCAGTACCGGCGAGACACCTCTGGGCTGAGCCGCTGCTTGGACCTCGACGTCGCCCCGGATCATCCTCTCCATGTACCCTTTGACGACCCGGAGGCCCAATCCTCGAACAGATCCGCGAATTCGAGCTGTTGCCGAACCAGCCCCGTTCTAATCCGAGTTGGCTGCCTCCCCCTCCAACTCAAGCATCTTCTGCAGGTACATCGGCGACCAACGCTGCCACGACGTCCGCCCAAGCCGCCCCATCTTAAGTCGGCACAACGACATCCACCATGGTGTCGGCGCCCGCCTCCAATCCGACATCTCGTCCGTTACCTCCCCCAATGGTAACCATGTCAATGTCGTTACCCGTCTCAGTCCCGGCGCAGAGACCGACACCGGCGAATCAAATGCCCTGGGACCAACTCTTCCCTCAGCAAGTCGTCCAACCCGTCGTCAACCTAGTCACCTCGGCACCAGGTGACCTCCGATCCCCAAATAATGGCGGTCCCCTTGGCCGGTCAAGCACCACAAGCAGTGTTCCCGCACACCCCCATGCGCCCAGACTCCTCTCGAAACTATTCTTTATACACTACTCCTAACAGGTCAGTTGCTCCGATTAGTAATGGTTTCGTAACTCCCTTTCCTTATGTTGCAGGTACCAACGCTGCCCAGGGAACACCTCCCTTCATGCAACAGGTCGTACCCCAGTTTACTCCTCACCAACCTCACAACATATATCCACAAAACACCTATTACCAACATCTCCAAGCCAGCCTTCCCGAAACGTTCAGCCCCCTCGTCCCGGTGCTCAACAACATCTGTGAAAACACCAACCACCAACTCCAACAAATTATTGTTAGGAATAGTACGAGATACCAATCTAGATAAAGCACACACAATATTAATAACGTGGTATACCCACGTCCCAACTTGTATTATTAATCAAAACCGTTATTAATAATACAATCAATCAACCTCACAGGTCTTTCTCTCAAACTTTGCTCAAGCTCAGGATCTCAAGCATATCAATCATAATGGTATATAAATCCCTATTTATATACCCCAACTTCCTAACCCTAGCCCTAGTATTAGGAAACACAATATTACTATCTGTCCCTAAAATACAACTCGTAAAATAGGAATACAATAACATAATATATCTCCTAAATAAATATCCAGTAATATACCATAACTGAAACTCATTGCCATATTGGGTTTAATATTAACAATTCCTCCCCTTCAACCCAACATGGCCACAACCGATTTAACGGTCACTATTGAAACCCGTCGTCCATCCGACAATGCCTCCCCTCGAACAAGAACATCTCCATCTAACACAAATAGATTTCTTTTATTCTTCCAACCTTTGAGTAAACTACTGTTTTTCACCATAACAGTATAACCCAAACCATCTAATCTAACCAATGAAATTAGATTCCGTTCTAACTTTGGTACGTACCTCACTTCCGCTAACTTTCGAACACGACCATTGCAAAGTTTTACCACAACCTCACCAATGCCGTCAACTTTTACCTTCTTACCATCCGGAAAGTAACCATCTTCCCTTCACACTCTTCATAGGATGAGAACCATTCCCTCCTAGCACATATGTGATGAGAACTTCCCGAGTCAAGCACCCAACCGTCTTTTGGCCCCTTATCTTCTTGAATCAAAAGAGCATCACCAACATCATCATCATCTCCTTCCGCATACGAAACACGTCCCTTCTCGCGAGTTTTCTTCAACTCCTTCAAGTCTTCTTTTGCTTTAGGACACATAGTTTGTATATGACCCAACTCTCCACAATAGAAACACTTAATATTTGGGTTATGTTTCTTACCAAATTTCTTTCTCTTGTCACGTGCATCTACCACGAATGCTCCTCCATCCGATGAGTCATCCGATCCTTGCTTCATCAACTTTTTGTTCTCTAGAAGAACAACAATAGTCTCTTCCAAAGCCAACTTCGTTTTCCCCACCAACAAAGAAGTAATCACAGTATTATACTTATTTGGTAGAGACACAAGTAGAAGAATATCTTTGTCCTCATCCTTTAATTTTTCATCCAAATTATTAAGTTGGTTTATCAAGCCATTGAAATGATTCAGATGATCTCTCAAATCTCCATCTTCTTCCATCTCGAGTCCGAACAAATATTTCTTGAGAAATAACTTGTTGGCCAAAGACTTGGACTGATATGTCTTTGTCAACTTTTCCCACAAACTTTTAGGGTTATCTTCCTCAAGAACATCATACTTAATTTCCGGTGCAAGGGTCAACCGGATTGTCGATGCCGCAAGTAACTTCTTGTCTTCCCACTTTGCCTTTTCTATTTCGGTACGCTTCTTGTCTTCAAGGGTTCCATACAACCCTTGTTGGATTAGGAGATTTTTCATCGTGCTCTGCCATAAGGCAAAATTGTTCCTTCCATTGAACAATTGAATCTCGAATCTTCCACCAAATTTCTCCATCACGAACCTTAGCTCTTGATACCACTTGTTAGGAATAGTACGAGATACCAAAAGCACACACAATATTAATAACGTGGTATACCCACGTCCCAACTTGTATTATTAATCAAAACCGTTATTAATAATACAATCAATCAACCTCACAGGTGTTTGCTCTCAAACTTTGCTCAAGCTCAGGATCTCAAGCATATCAATCATAATGGTATATAAATCCCTATTTATATACCACAACTTCCTAACCCTAGCCCTAGTATTAGGAAACACAATATTACTAGAATATTACAATTTAGGAGAAACCAATATACTAACAAATCTATCCCTAAAATACAATTCGTAAAATAGGAATACAATAACATAATATATCTCCCAAAATAAATATCCAGTAATATACCATAACTGAAACTCATTGCCATATTGGGTTTAATATTAACAATTATGACCATGATAAATAAAATTCCGGGAGTGCCAACGCCAATCAAAGAAGCCAGCCTAGATAGTTATGCCGACTCACCATATGCCGACCCCATCGACGCAATCGACATCCCGAAGCGGTTTAGCCCACTCAACATGCCCATGGACGACGGAACGACCGACCCAAGGGAGCATATCTTGACCTACAAACAACGGATGATGTCAATCCCAGTTCCCAAGCACATGAGGGAGGCTAGTCTTTGCAAAGGATTCGACTCGACACTGGTTGGACCCGCCTTGAAGTGGTTAACCAACCTGCCAAAAGGATGCATCACTTCCTTTGCTCACCTCGACAACATGTTTAATCAGCAGTTTGCCAACACCAGGTGTTTGGAGAAACAAACAAGCGACCTATACCGAGTGGTTCAACGCCTAAACAAACCTCTGAAGGATTACATAGCTCGGTTCATCAGGGAGAAGGTGACTGTACCTGAGTGTGACGTCCCAACGGCAATCGAAGCATTCAGGCAAGGGTTGTATAGCGAGACCGACCTATGGAGGGATCTGATCAAGTATCCCTGCAAGACATTCGAAGACGCCAAAGACAAAGCAATGGCTCAAGTCAGGTTGGAGGAGACTCTCTACTCTAGGAAGGGAGCTAACGACTATACCAAGACGGACAGGCGACTACCCTATCCCAAGAGAAGCAACGATCGTCCTGCCCCTTATTCCCGACCTCAACATATAGCAATGGTGGAGGAAGACGACGACTCCGACTGGAATAATAGTCCAGACCTGCCCCCAAGGATTAACGAATATTCTTTTGGTGTTGACACTGTAGGTTTGATGAACCACCTCTCGAAGATGAGGAAAGCAGTGCAATTGCCACCGAAATCCAGTAAACTCGAATCAAAGAAGGATCCCTCAAAATGGTGTGACTTCCATGCCGACATCGGTCACACTACCAACGAATGCGTGACGTTAAGAAGAGAAGTGGCTTACTTACTAAAGAACGGATACCTCAAGGACGTTATGTCAGATAAAGCTCGTGGCGTCGTCAACAAAGACATCTCCAACTCTCCTTCTCGACATCCACCACCTCCTCCTCATACTAAAACTGTAAATTTTATTGCTGGAGGTTCTGACGTTTGTGGTTTGACTTATTCTGCAGCGAAGAGGCACGCTCGAGAAAACGAGATAGACAGACCAACCCGAGCCTTAGCCGCGAAATATCTAACCCCTATATCTTTTGATGAGTCTGATGCAGGGGACATCTCGGATAAGCATCACGATGGTTTGGTAATATCCTTCCCTGTTGGAAATTGCATGATCAAACGAGTCCTGGTCGACAACGGTAGCTCCACCAATGTTATGATGCTCGCAGCCCTCAAGGAGATGGGGCTCAACCCAGATACATATGTCGTCAAAAAGTCCACGGTGTTGATAGGATTCAGCGGCAAGGAAAAGACCACCTTTGGAGAAGTCACCCTACCTGTTTACGCCCAAGTGATCAACCAACAGGAAAAGTTTTGTGTTATCGATTGCCTTTCATCTTACAACATTATTTTGGGCAGGCCCTGGATTCACGACATGAAGGCCATCCCATCGACATGCCACCAAACCATCAAATTCCCCACTCGATGGGGGGTTCAAGAAATCAAAGGAGATCAGCAAGAATCCAAAGAATGTTACAAGGCAGCCTTGAAGCCCTCAGCCACCAATAAATCCTCCTTATAGCAACTACAATCCAGTACCGACCCATCAGGCTACAAAGAACCCAAATCCGAGCAGCTTGACGAAGTCATCTTGGATCCTGCGAAGCCAGAACAAGTCGTCCTCATTGGATGCGACGTACCTGACAAAATCAGGTCGGAACTTATATCATTTTTCAAAGCCAACGAAGATTGTTTCGCATGGTCCCATGAAGATATGCCAGGTATCAGTCCAGGCGTCATCACTCACAAACTTAGTGTTGATCCACATCACAAGCCCGTCAAACAGAAACGACAGAAGTTCGCCCCAGAACGCAACCAAACCATCAACGACGAGGTTCAGCAATTATTAGACACCGGAAAGATTAGAGAAGTCAAATATCCAGATTGGCTGGCCAACGTCGTCGTAGTCAGAAAAAAGAACGGGAAATGGCGTGTTTGCATAGACTTCACCGATATCAACAAAGCATGTCCTAAAGACTCCTTTCCTTTACCTCACATCGACGCCATGGTCGATGCTACTGCTGGACATGAAATGCTCACATTTATGGATGCATTCAGTGGATACAATCAGATTCTGATGCACCCGGACGATAAGGAGAAGACCGCCTTCATCATGCAACGTGGAACCTGCTGTTACAAAGTCATGCCCTTCGGCTTGAGGAATGCTGGTGCTACCTATCAACGCCTAGTCAACAAGATATTCAGAAAACAGTTAGGCGACACTATGGAGGTCTATATCGACGACATGTTCGTAAAGTCCAAAAAAGCCTTAGATCACATCTCACACCTCCAGCAAGCCTTCGACGTCTTGCGAGAATACAACATGAAACTGAACCCCACCAAGTGCTCGTTTGGAGTCTCCTTTGGAAAATTTCTAGCTTACATGGTCACTCAAAGAGGCATCGAAGCTAGTCCCGACCAAATTCGTGCAATCATCAACCTGCAGTCACCTCGAAACCAAAAGGACGTGCAAAAGCTAGCAGGCAGAGTGGCTGCTCTCAACCGTTTCATCTCAAGGTCGTCTGACAAATGCAAGTTATTTTACGACATCCTCAGGAAGAACAAGAATTTCAATTGGACCGACCAACACGAAGCTGCACTGCAACAACTCAAACAGTACCTGTCAGAACCCCCGCTTCTGTCGAAACCTAAAGACAAAGAGGAATTACAAGTATACCTTGCAGTCACAAAGTTGACCATTAGTGCAGTATTAATACGAGAAGAAGACGGCAGACACTTACCCATTTATTACGTCAGTAAGTCCTTACTTAGCGCCGAAACGAGGTACTCCCATCTTGAAAAACTTGTCCTTGCACTCATTGTTGCTTCTACTAAATTACGCCCTTATTTCGAGTGTCATCCTATAACTGTTTGAACTAACTATCCCATGAAGTCAATCATGAGGAAGCCTTAGTTATCTGGCAGGATGTCCAAATGGGCAATACAGTTAGGTTGTTACGACATCAAATACAAACCTCGCACAGCCATCAAGTCGCAGGCTCTAGCAGATGTTGTGGCTGACTTCAGCCCAAATCTCCAACACGAAGTCGACAAGGAAGTCAACACATTAACCGATGGTGGACTATCGTTGAATCGAACCTTGCATACTAACGGGTCCTCCAACATACGATGGACATGTTTAGGTATTGTGCTAAAGTCGCCACAAGGGGACACCATAGTGCAATCTTTCTGCTGCGAGTTCAAAGCTACCAACAACGAGGCGGAGTACGAAGCCTTGATCTTAGGATTATCACTAGCATTTGACATGAGTATTCGTCGACTCAAGGTACATTGTGATTCATTATTGATTATCAGTCAAATTAACGGTTCGTATGCAACAAAGGATTCCAAGATGCAGGCCTACTTGGAAATAGCAAAAAGGCTCGTCAGCAAGTTCGACTCATGCACCCTATAACAAATACCAAGAGATCAGAACACCCAGGACGACGCCTTAGCCAATCTTAGCTCAAACATCAAACCCAAACTCACCTCCATCCCCGCGCGTAGTCCACTTGATGTACTTAACCATCACCAAAGACAACTTACCCATCATTGAACAAACTCCACCAACTCAAATGTCCTCATCATGGCGCGACCCCTATATACATTGGCTCAAACACTATACCATCCCACCTGGAATCACCCACGAAAAATCCTTCTGTATGAAAGCTTCCAGATTCATTCTAATCCATGGAGTACTGTCTAGGAAGTCAGTTGCAGGGCCATACCTGAGATGCTTAGATCATGACGAGATCGAGTTGACATTGCGGAACATACATGATGGCGAATGTGGAAATCACGCCGGAGGACGAAGCTTAGCCCACAAGACTCTAACCATGGGGTATTTTTGGCCAACTATGAAGAAAGATGCAATTACCTTCGCCAGGAAATGCGACTCTTGCCAACGGTTCGCATCCATCTCTCACCAACCTTGTGAGGAGCTACATCCCATCTTGTCCCCCTGGCCCTTCATGAAGTGGGGGATGGATATAGTAGGCCCCTTACCACAGGCGTCAGGGCAACGCGTCTTCATGTTGGCAATGACTGATTACTTCTCCAAGTGGATCGAAGCAGAAGCATTCAAACGAGTCCGAGATACTGAGGTCATTTCATTCATCAAGCGACACGTCCTTAGTCGGTTCGGAATCCCCTCCGAGATCTTCTGTGACAATGGTTCTCAGTTCATCAGCAACAAAACCAAAGAATTCTGTGGCAGGTACAACATCACCTTGCATACCACAACATCAAGGTACCCTCAAGCAAATGGCCAAGCTGAATCAAGTAACAAAATCATCATCAACAACCTCAAGAAGCGCCTTGACGACGCCAAAGGAAGATGGGCAGACGAACTACCTATGATCCTTTGGGCTGATAGGACAACACCCAAGACGGCAACCAATCATACTCCTTTGTCTTTGGTCTTCGGTTGCGAAGCAGTCATTCCTCCCGAAGTCGAGCTCCCCACAGCAAGAAGCAGTTTTATGACACCAGGAATGAACAACTCGGTCCTGTCCTACGACATCGACACTGTTGACGAACTCAGGGAAGCATCACTGGTCAGGATGGCGTCCTACCAACAAGCAGTCGCAAATAGTTACAACAAGAATGTGAGAGTTCGAGTATTCCAACAAGGAGATTTGGTTTTGCGCAAAGTTTTCCCGAACAAGAAGGGTCCTCGACACAGTAAGCTGGCCCCGACCTGGGAAGGTCCCTATCAGATCGTACGACGAACAGGTCATGGCGCATACGAGTTGGTTGATAGAGACGGTACATCCATCCCAAGGAGCTGGAACGCAACGCACTTGAAGTTGTACCACTTCTGAACACTTTGAATCCTTTCTTTTTAGTTTTTTCTAACACACAGGAAAACTGGCATTTACCGACATCGTGTCAACATCCCCAAACTGGGGACTGCACGACATATTCCGAACCCGAGACGGTCTCGGATGCAACCATGATGAAGCACAACTGTGACGACAACGAAATCAGATAAGTCCCATATCTTTGTGTTTTTTACTTTTTCGATTCTTTTTTCTTCATTATCATTATTGACCTAGGCATCGGAGGGCCGTTGGATCCACCAACGGCCAAGCTTCACGCCATCATCTCGTTTTGCAGATCACAGGAAACATACACATACGACACAACTTCGTCTAGTATTTCTTCTGAACTCTTTTCTTTTCCTTTTCTTGTCATAACTTCGTTTCATTTCATGACGCTCTATACTGACTTAAGCATCGGACGGTCGTTGGCTCCACCAGTGGCCAATCCTCACGCTCTGCATGTTGACAGTATGATGCCCACATGATGACGGATTCGACAAGAAGAGGGTGGATTGGATAAAGTTGAAAGACATAACACAGAGAAACAAGTTTGAAGTCATACACGACAAAGCATGTTCAGGGAAACGAATGCAGTGAAACTTCGTCGATTTTATTTCATCTTTCTCGCAAATTACAAACACACTTGTACAAATTACATCTTACAACTTTACAAATTACAAACTACGATTTAGGCCATAACAAAAACGTCTGACACATTACATTGTACATTACATACACATTGGAATACAAATTTACATTTTGCTACAGTCTACACTTTGCAGCATCTCCTCTGACAAGCTGGAGGCGTCACCAAATTCAACCTCGAGATACGCACACTACCTGCAAAACAAAAACAAACCCAAACACATTTTTTCCAAAAACACAAGCAGTTCACACATACCCAACTTAAAATTAAAAAGTCCACAAATATTTACATGACTTGTCCCCTTGGACAAAGCCCAAAACACACACAAAAGGCTGCCGCCATTAAGGCGAAACACAACCATAATATTTTTTCGGCCTCTTCAAAGGCCAAACACAAAAACAATTGTTTCAAAAACCAAGTCACCATTGAAATTTTAAATTTTTAAGGAGGGGGGGAGGGGACAAAGCTACTCCTGAGGATCTGCTGGACCTGCATTCTCCCCTTGTTCGCCATCGCCTGGTGCCGCCATCGTCTCGGCATTGGGGCTGGTTGTTGTTGCACCCTCCTCAACGTCTTCTTCATCGCTAATGGCACCAGGGGGGACATAGTCCTCGGGGAATGCAACGTTGAACTGGGCAATATCTTCCTCTGGAGTCCAGTTCACATGTTTGCCCGCCTTGAAGTCTTCCATCATCTCAGCTTTCATCTTCCAAGTGTAATAACCAGCACACTCGAAAATCCTCGCCTTGACTTTGGAAAGAGACGTCTTCAGCTCGTCGACCTCAGCAGCCAACGTCTCCTTCTCGGCATTCAGCGTTGCAATCTCAGCAGCCCCTTTTTCCTGCTCCGCCTCCAGCATCTCAGCCTTGGCTGTCGCCTCCTTAGCCACGCCCGCCAAGTCGGCCAACCTCCTACTTAGCTTTCTTCATGTCGTTTTTCATTTTTACTATTTGATCCTCTAACACTATGACATGATGGCGCGTAGCCAAAGCAGATTGCAGGACCTATCTTAACAGGAAAAAGAAGAAAAAGAGAAGGAATTCTTAGTCACTGTACGACGTCTTAAAGGCGACGTATAATAAAAGCTAAAGCAACAAAGAGAGTCATACCTTCCAAGCATCCGAGATGCTCTCGGCAGTTGCAGCAACTGGGGACAGGGTCTCTTGACGCTCTCGACTGGCCGGCATGCGTAGGCGGTCAACCTCTGGCCAAAGCTGGTGTTGTGGGGCATCCGCCGACCCGTAGTCGTCAGGGAACTCCACTGTAAGCTTCCTCTTCCGAGATGGAGGCAGCAACTTGAATTCAGCAGGCAGAGACGCCCCAGTCTCCCCAGTCACCGTAGCGTCGGTGGAAGCCATTTGCGGCCTCCGAAGTGACACCACAGTGATGGGTTTAGGTCGAGACACACTCCCTAGTGCCTCCAACCTTTACTTCAGCAGCGCATCCGCAGAAGGGGCTTTGTCAGAGCGTGTCGACGGACCAGTTCCTGCACAAAATATTTGGACGACACAGTCTCGTCACAACAGTTGTAATCTATTTTTTGTAAAAGGCGACGAATCCAAGTTGTAAACTAACCCTAACCCATGTTTACCTGTTGATGTCGACATATTTGCAGGCTCAGAATTTTCCTGTTCCTGAGAGAGTTCCTCGCGTTTGAACTTGATGCCGATGAAACCCCTGTTCTTTAGAGGGACCCCCAAGAGTACGGCAGTTTTTTCCACAGCCTCAGCGCCGACTCCAACAGTGTCGAATGACGCACCTACAAAAACAAACAAGTGAGACAAAGTCAAATCAACAAGCCTAGAAAACACAAAAAGCAACAAAAATACCTCTAGCCATCCACTCCCCCGTCAGGAAGTCGGAGTCGGGCCCTAAACTAGCTAACTCCACAAAATAGAATCGACCCATCCACCCGCGGTCGTTCAACTTGTCTGCACCAAGGAGAGCCTCTCTGTCATCCTTGACATGCAGTAAATACCTACCAGCCCCGTAATTCTCGACCTTGTAAGTATAAACCAGGTCCTTAATATCCAATTGACCGGCCAGATGGTCAACCAGATGCATTACACGCCAAACATGCGGCATCAATTGCGCCGGCGGCACCGCCAGGGTTTTCAGAACTCCCCTCACCAGCGGCGTGAAAGGATAAGTGTACCCAATTCTGAAAGGGTACTCATAAAAACACACCCAGCCGTCCGTTGTCCAATCGGCCCGTTCGTCCGGCTACGACAACCGAATCACCGCCGACGGAGGGAAGCCACACTCATCCCTGAGCGCCGCTACGTCTTGTGTTTCCCCAAGTGGTCGGCCGAGCGTTTTTCTTATCCAAAATGTGGGTAGGGCTAAAAATTGGCCCTTCGTCCAAATCGCACTCCACCACTACCTTTTTGTTCTTTGCGCGAGTGGATTTCGTTCCCATTCTTTGCGACATGAAAGGAATTGAAAGAAGGAAGGGAGGAAGATGAGAGAGAAGCACTTACCTGAGAAAGAGAGAGAGAAAAGGCGCCGGTTGTTCTTTCCAGAAATGAGAAGAGAGAGAGTGAGGAAGTGTGTGGAAGTGGTTGAACGGGCAAGAGTATTTATGGGCGAAGATGGGCAGTTGGTTTCTCCAAGGATCATCATTACATTAACGTCGTCACCATTCCACCCTTTTCTCGTAAAATCCATTTCTCCTTTTGAACTTCCCGGAATAAATTCAAAATAGGTGTTGGGGACAATTGTTAGGGGGGAGAATATCCTCTTGGTGATGTGGTCAGACATGACAAGTGGAGCATATGTGGCTGCCAACAAGGCGTGATGAAGCACCCTTCTATCTTGCTCTCAACGGCTAAGGGAAAGGCAGCGGTAACGAACCGTTGCTAAGCAAGCCGTTATTACTCATTTAATGCCCAATTATGTACATTTATGTGAAAACGTTACACACTTATCATGTAATGCCTATAAAATGGCTCAACTAGGTTAGTTTGGATATACGAAATACTAAGCAATAATAATACTCTCATTCTACGCTCTTACGACTTACTTTCGTTGCCCTAAATTATGTTGTTCAATCGATTGTTAGCACCATCATCAAGGCAAGTTCGTCTCTAAGTAGAATTTTCCCAAAACAATACCCGAGTAACTTTCCTGACTTCACCCGGATTGCACATTTTTGAGGATTGAGCCTCATATTTTATTGTCTGAGCCTGTCGAAGAATTTTCGAAGTACTGTTGTATGCTTATGTCACTCTTTGGATTTGACGATCATGTCGTCGACGTACACTTCAATTTCTCTGTCAATCATGTCGCTCGTAATGGTTGTGGCTGTTCTTTGATATGATACATAGCCCCCGCGTTCTTCATTCCGAACGGCATAACTGTGTAGCAATATGTACCCCACTGAGTGATGAAGGTTGTCTTCTCTATGTCGTCCTCTGCCATGGGAATCTGATTGTAGCCTGCATACCCGTCCATAAAAGAGAGTAAGGCATAATTGGTTGTTTTGTCGACCAGAATGTCGACGTGTGACAGCAGAAAACCGTCTTTAGGGCTAGCCTGTTAAGATCTCTGTAGTCAACGCACATTCGACCTTTTCCATCCTTCTTCGGAACTGGGACGACATTTGCAATCCATTCTAGATATTTGGATTCTCGAATAAACCTGGCCTCTAGCTGCTTGGAGACCTCTTCTTGAATTTTGAGGGAAACATTCGATTTCATACGACAAAGTTTTTGCTTGATGGGCTTTGAAACTGGAATGAGGGGAATTTTATGATGACCGATGCTTGGATCAACCCTTGGCATATCATGATAGGACCATGCAAAGATGTCTATGTACTCTGAAAGTACTTTGATAAGATCATCCTGTTCTGCTTGAGATATAGTCAAACCAATCTGAACTAGTTTTGGATTACTGATGTTAAAAAGGTTAACTTTTTTTGTTTCCTCAATTATGGGCGTCCCGTTTTCATGACTTTCGATAGCTTTAAAGACTTCAAGGTCAGTTTCTTGAGAAGCAAAGTTGTTTGGATTAGGAATGTGTTTTGAATTTGGACTTGAAGAGTGGGAGGAAATTGAAGTATTATTGAAATTAGCAATCATTACATCGACAACTTTAACTTGAAGTTCGGCCTTTAGGGGCTCTTGATTGATGCAAGACTCTAGCTCTAGACTCTTAGACTCATCACTAGACTCGAAAATTGAAAGACTGACTCTTGACTTGGACATAAGAAACTAATCATAGAAATAGTTCTCCGGGTATTCCCAACGTCCTCATCATCATCATCATAGAGAAGGTCACATCCACAGATTTTTGAAGCTTGATCCCAGACTTGATTCCAGGTACTGTATGGAAATGCAGCAAAGCGGCTTTTGTATTGATCATTGATACCCAGGAGAAACATCCTTACCATCTTCCCTTCTGGTAGCTCAGGTTGAATTTCACAGGCAGAGGCGTTCCACCTGTAGTAGTATTCTTGAACACACTCATTCTTCTCTTGGCACAGGGCTGGTGTGTTTTTGACAGAGGTGCTCTTGTAGCTGGAGCTTTTGGGTGTGAGGTAGGCAGGACCATATAACAGCTCCTCGAACCAAGGTTCCAAATATGAGATTGAAATTGGCCGGCATATCGATAACTAGGAACTCAACATTGTTGTAGTAAGTCTCAAAAGCGAAAATCAAGTCGAGGACCCCCAAGATCTTGTATGTGATGCCACAGAACTTGACGGTCCGCTCTGTAGCTAGCATCAGGTCATACATAGTGAAGCCTAGCGCTTTTAGGGTTGCTAGGGGACATATGCTTTCTTGGATGTCAGTGCTTACCCCAGGTTCGGGGATCACTCAATCTTGAGTTTGTGGAATGAGATGGTAGAAGCTTGGAACCATCAGCTCGAAGCTTGGCTTGTACATTGTGGAGAAAATCTTCCTTTACATCCCCATAGTCGTGGGAGATAGCTTGACTCAGGGTGACTGTTTTTCTCCAAGAGGTAAGGGCAAAGTCTTGTTGTCCACCATATTCTGAATTAGATGTTTGAGTTTAAAGCAGTTTTCGATGTCATGCCCGTTCCCCTGATGGAACTTGAAATAGGCCTTGGGGTCCCAGCTTTTGGTCCTTTTGTCATTTGGGGGGATCCGAGGTTGGACCAATAGGAGTGATGACTTTCTTCTCGACCAATCTGTCAAAGGCGTCGCTATAGGACATCCCAAGGGTAGTAAAGACCCTTTGAGGCCTGCTCTGGAAATCGCGCTGATTAGCATTATTCTTGAAGTTACTTGATTTCAGACCCTAAGGAGCTTCTAAGGCGTTGACCTCATGGACCTTATGTGTTTCTTTAGCCTTCTTGCCCTTCCACTTCTCAGCTTGTGGAGTTGGTGCACCTGGTGCTTTCATGAGGTCATCTTCTATGTCGACCCCGATATCATATGTTCTCTTGAAACTCTCTAAGCCCAGATAATTCATGTGAGTGTTGTACTTTGGAAGGAGCCCAGTAATAAAAATCTTGACCAGCTCTCTCTCAAAGGGTCGAGTAACCATTTGAGATGCCATTTCCCTCCACTGGTTGAGGTAGTTGATGAAGCCTTCTTGGGGTCCTTGTCTAAGAACCTCCAATTCTCGAAGAGTGGTTTGGAGTTGAATGTTGGGTTGATACTGCTCCATAAATGCTTGGGCCACTGTGTCCCAAATGCTAGTTTGATGTTCCTTGAGGGAGTAGTACCATTTCTGACAGACTGGTTCCAAGGACATAGGGAATACCATAGGGTAGAGGTTATGATCGACTCCCTTGATTGCCATGGTGGCTCTGAAGTTCTTGAGATGGTACTTAGGATTTTCGGTTGACTTGAATTTTGGAATATCATTGGCAGAGAATTTCCCTTGAGACTGTCCTCCATTGAAGTGTCAAAATAGTTCTCTAGATTGGTAACCTTGTTAACCATGCTCTCGATCTTTTTGGTAAGATCGACCGGGGGTGCAGCTTGCTCTACTACACCCAGGTGGTTGCTCACGCTCTCCAAGTTGGTGTTGAGGTTGGCTATAGCGGCAATTAGTTGGGCAATTTGATCTGCGGTGGCCATTTGAATTGGTTCATGAAAGGGACTGAAAGTTTGATTTGTAGAAGACGGACTTGCTGCCTGTTCGATACCGGCTATAAGGGAGGCTAGGACTGATGGAGCTCTCTTCAACCTTTCTCCTCTTCGGCGAACCCACGAGATCTTTTGATTCCTATTTAGGGCACATGACATGACCTTAGAACTTGGACTTCCCGACACGTAGTATGACATGCATGCAATGACTGAGACCTAGACTTAACTCTAAGTGCCACTCCGAGGATTCGGGATTTTGGATTTTGTATTTTTTTTCGGGATTCGCAACCCGTTGGAAATATTTTGGAGGAATTAAAACCTTGTAGGTTGTATAAGCATTTGTACTTGTATCGGGACTTACAACCCGTTAGAAGTATTTTTTTTGAAAGGAGCTTCATTCTTTTGTGGAGGCTTCCTCCTTGTACCATTTCTAGAGGTTTAGAACTTGGATATCGAAAAGGGAATTTGACCCAATTGGATTTTGTACTCGTAGCGGGATTCGCAACCCGTTGGAAATATTTTTAGGGGAGTTTAAACCCGGCGATAGAACTTGGAATATTTAAAGGAAATTTCAACCCGTTTGGATTTGGAGTATTTTAGGGGAATTTCAACCCATGATAGAATTTAGAAATTGAATTTGTATTATTTCAAGGGATTTTCAACTCGGGATAGAGTTTGGGAAATTGGATTTGTATTATTTTGGTGAGTTTCCACCCAATAGAAAAGAAATTGGATTTTTTACTATTTCAAGGGAATTTCAACCCAATGGAATTTGTATGGGGTTTGGATTATTTCAAGGGATTTTCAATCCGATATAATTTAGAAATTGAATTCGGATTATTTCAAGGAAATTTTAAAACCGTTGGGAATGAAGTTGGATCTTGTATTATTTCAAGGGAATTTCAACCCGTAATTTGGAATTTGGAAATATTTTAGGGGGATTTCAACCCATTGGATTTTGTACTGTTTCTAGGGATTTTCAACCCAATGGAATTGTTTTTGAATTTAATTTGTATTTGGGAGCAATGATAGAAAAGAATCTTTGTAATTTGAAAGCGAATTTGAAATTCGAGTTGGAGTTTTATAAGGCAATTTCTATGTCGTTGAATCGAAAGCCGCCTATAGTCCATATCACCATGGACTATGAATATCACCATATCGGATAATCACGGCGTTTCGTTGGTTCGTTTAATCACAATATCACCATGAATTCACTTCAAAAATGCCTAATTAAACCCAAACTTCACCCCTATTCTCTAGACTATGAACTTATTCAATAAGCATGATTATGACTAAGATTAAACTAAAACTAATACTAATCATGAAACTAATTGTAACAATAAAACTAATTGAATCAACAAAATTCAGAAAATTCAAACATGAAAATGTAGGCAAAAATCAACAAAATCCAAAATATGAAACAAATCCAAAATCAAACAATGAAATCAAAGCATAAACGAATTTAATGAAGCAGTTAAAGAATTAAGAACGAATTAAAGAATAGAGTTGAGAATTTTAACAAATGAAGCTTGAAATTGAAGTTCAAAAAATGCGGAAAACTTGAAGAACAAAATCTGAAAATTACTTGAGAAGAGCTACGAATTTGAAGAACAAAATAGAAATCTAGTATTTGAGTTTTGGAATCAAAGCCTAAAGTAAAATTCTAATCTAATCTAATCTATTTCTAGGCCTAAAACTATTTTTGAAACTAATTCTAATTAATGAACTAACTCTCGAAACAATGCTGCGATTTCCTTAAATGTATTCAGCTCTGAAAGTACCTCGTAGCTATGCACCCGCACAAGGGTCCGTGCGCTCGAACAGAAGTTACAGTAGCTCAAGCAGTTCTTGTGCGCCAACAAAACAGGCCCTGCGCCCATACAAGCAAGTCTGTGCGCACGCACAGCAGGCTGTGCACTCACACAACCCTGTAGTCTGCACAATTGCTGTTTGCTTCTGATCTGTGCGCACTTTGGCTGCAGTTTGCTACTGTTCCGTGGCTGCATTGTCTTGTAATGGCTCGTATATTGCAGCAACTATGATGCTACATCACTGCACAAAACAAACATCGTATAGCACACTTATAAAATCACCTAGCACATTCATTAAATCGCATAGCATATTATTAATTCGTATCGCATTTTAACAAATTGTAAAATCATATTTTCCTCAAGCATAATGAGACCTTATTTAACACGTTAATACTCAAACCTACCTTTACGCAATGAGAATGCGCACAAAAGGCACATTTAGAGCAAAAACGACTAAAATATACGCAAGACGAGAAAATATTACGATTTATGCAAAAATGCGATAAACGAACTAAAAACGATAAAACTGAGAAAAAATAATGATAATATGCTAAAAATAAAATGAACTAAAATCCTAAGCTAAGAGCGACATAAATGCCGCTCATCAAACTCCCCAAGCTAAACCTTTGCTTTTCCTCAAGCAAAGCTAGAATGAGAAACAGAAAGGAGAATGAGCTTATTTATTCAAAATCAAAATTACGAAATTCAAACTACAAGAATGCACACTAACTCACTGTCGTAGGAATCACGGTTGCATTTAAGCACATGCAACAAGCTCTTTGAAGCCCACAATCGCTTATGAGGGCAAGTGGGATGTCGCAAGGGTTTCCAAAGAGTTCAACCCAAAACTCTCAAAAATGAATCAAGGCAAGACCTAAAAAGGAAAATAAAGCAAGAAAAAGCAAAGAAAAGAGAAGAAAGGAAAAGAAAAGAAAAACAAAACAAAACTACAAAAATTCTAGAACCGGGCTTTTATTATGGACCGAGCACAAAATGATGCAAATATTCCTAAATCGATAAACGAATGCACGCTAATCAATTTCCTAGGTCTAGTGAAAGATACAAGTGTAAAGCATAGAGAACTAAGGAATTGCACTAATCTATCCCCCTTCAACCGATCGTACAGCGTCTACTCTCTAGATCCTATTCACCCTCAAAGATAGCTTCACGAGACGCCGAGAAGGCGCCAGAAAAGACAAGAATTTCAAGAGAGGAAAGAAGGCTACTCGACATCTCGGCATGACAATCCCGCTCCTTAAACTTGAAAATTTCCTCCCTGCACCGACAATGACTCAACTCTAAAGGGTCGGGAGGGGTTTTATGGTGAAACATTTAGGCTAGGGGGAAGGGCGTGGATAAATTTGGTATTTGAAGCTCAATCCTAAAGTGAAGCACAAAATGAAATCAACTCAAGCAACAAGATTAAAATCGAATTATACCACTTATTTTAGGACTCCCCCAAGCTTATTCAACAAATAAAACCAATCTAATCTTCTTTTTGCACTTTTCTTGTTTCATTTTCTCATTTTTTGTGTTTCAAGTGAAACTTTTCTCTTTGCCTTGTTTTTCTCAATTTTTTGCTTTTTATAAACTTTATGCTTTTGTTTTTTCTTCTTATTCAATATATACAACATACTTCTCCAAGCTTTCTTTTCAAACCAACATCCATAATTTCTCACCATTTTGCATATTCAATCACAATCATAGAGCACAATAACAATAAGCTTCACTATCACTTCTAAGGGTGAAAATAAAACAAAGGATAACGGCTTGTAATTAGCTAATAAGAAATGATGGGGCACGGATCAAATGTCTAGAAAGGGGGAAAATGCAAACAAAATACAAGAGAAAAAATAGAAAATGATGTCCTAATCTATAAATAGAAAATAGTCATCGAAAGGAAATGCCTCCATCTTCCCCTAAAGTAGTTCGGTCGCGGTCTCGGGAAGGAAAAAGTCAAATTCAGGATAAGGGAAAGTCAATGCCAAGGATCCATGCCACTCAATATTTGTGTTTGAGAATTGGGCTAGAAAGAACAAGATCCTCACATATGGGTAGCAATTACTATCCTCTCTGGCTTCAAGTCACTAGAGAGAACGACGCCGTCTTACCAGAAACCAAGGGTTCAAGACTCATGCTATCCAAAGTTCTAACCGACTACCTTTACACCTAAATCCTAGACTCGAACCAAGACATTCAAAACCATGCACACCTCTACCAATCTGGAATAAAAGCATTTCAACCTACAAGTTCCAATTTTATTTTACCCGAATAAAGAATAGATCCTAAAAATCTAGACAAACTTGCCTTGATTAAGAGGAAAAAAAAGAAAAGGAAAGAAAAAGAAATGAAAAGGAAAATAAGTAAAAGAAATAAAGAAATATTAACGAAAAAAATCAAGAAAATCAATGAAACTAATCAAGAAATATGCACAAAATCACGCAATCCATCACATGGAGATCATAGAAGCAACTATACAATAAAATCTCCCCCCAAGCTTGAATTAGGCCATGTCCTCAAGGCCTAAAACGAAACAAGGAGGGGCACATATACCCATCCAACCAATGCCCCACATAAAGTATGCCCGACCCCAAAGAATGCAAGAGAGTTAGAATGATATTACCAAAAATGTCGTGGGAGCAAGTCCCACAAAGAACCGAAATAACAAAAGAACTCACCAATAAGATCACCGGGCATGGCTATGGTAGATGAAATGACGTCCACATCAAGAAAGCGCAAGATACACAAACTCAAAAAGAAAGAAAAAATAGTACACAAGGGCCAAAGGGCCAAAACCAAGGGTTGCCTCCCGAGAAGCGCTTCTTTTACGTTATTAGCTTGACGACTTTTACCTCTAGTAATTACCCCCACAATGATCGCAATAGTTTGTCAAATGCAATGGAAAACGTATCTAAGAACATCACATAGGCAAGAGTCGCTTGAGAAGCATGCTCAAAGTTGAAAGCAACTCTATGCCTATCGGGGGTGGGGTGCCAAAAATAAGAAAAATCAAAAGGGAAAATAAGAAAATAAGAAGAAGAATCAAAAATACAAACTAAAGGAAAAAACAAAAGAAATATTCCCTTCTTCTTGCTCCTTTGGGGAAGGAGAAACATTAGGATCAATAGAGGAAAAAGAATCCTCAAGCGGTGGGAGTTGGGGGTGAAAAGGCAAAAGAGATGGTGATACGGTTATGGATGAAAGTGATAGTCTTATGCTAGCAATTGGAACCAAAACTGATTTGGGTTCAATGGCTCATTTTGTGTGCATGGTGACCTGGATTGAGTGAGCTCGTTATATGGTCCTTATTATCAAGGTGGTACGTTAATCAAACTGGTCCGTTTAATCACATTGGTCCGCTTGTTTAAACAGATTGTACGCACTTATTATTTTTAATTGCTTTGGTTAAAGTCGGTTTAATAAAGGGATATTTGTTTAAATCCCCAATTTAAATTCAGTCATTACTTAGCTTTGATTATTGCTGTTTGTAAGGAGAGTTTTAAGCCTTTGTAACCTCCAATTTAGTGACTGAATTAGGAGGCTTTAGAGCTTGTAACTGCCAGTTTTAAAGGCTCTTAAATGGCTCTTAATTAGCCGTTTAAAGCTCTTGTAGCTGTTGGTTTTTTGGCTATTTATAGTCAGCTTCTTGATTGGAATAAACGACCAACTGGATGATTAAAACACTTGTTTGTTACATTTCGAATTATATTTTATAATTCAGCCTTTTTCTTTGTTTTGGACGCGTTTCCTATTCAAAGAACTGATTGTGAGTCAATAGGTCTTGTCTTGCATTCACGATCAACGAGTTAAAGGTCTAGCTTGTTAATCAACTAACCTTGTTTATACAACAAGTTTTTAAACTCGTATCATTAGTGGTATCAGAGCTGCTGTTCGTGTGATCCGCCCAAAAAAAAAAAAAAAAAAAGAAGAAAAGAGCTGCTGTTCGTAATTCTTACAAACTGAAATATGGATTTTGATGATCCTGACTTTCTACAACATCTCCAAGAAGCCTTGAAGAACGTTAGAGATGGGCGGTATCGTAGGCCTCCTAGGCGTGATCTACGGGCTATGGATGAATTCAAAGTCACCGAACTTCCTGAATTTGTTGGTGGAACAGATCCGGAAGCCTATTTGGAGTGGGAGCGCAAAATAGAGAGAATGTTCGATTTCAAGGACATTGATGATGAGAAGCGTTGCAAATATGCCATATTGAAGCTAGGACGAGGGGCTTCATTGTGGTTCGAGGGACTGAAATCCAAGAGAATACGTGAAGGGAAGGAGAAAATTACCTCTTGGGAGTCTTTGAAACGTAAGCTACGTAAAAGGTATGTGCCAACAACTCATAGAATAACAACTTATCGTAAAATTGCCGAATTGAGGCAAGGAAAAATGAGTGTGGCTGAATATATTGATGAGTTTGAAAAGTTGTCCTTAATGGGAGAAATTGAGGAAATTGAGGAACAAAAACTGTCCAGATTTTTGAGGGGTCTAAATTATAATATTGCCAATACCGTAGACCTTTATCCATATTCTGATTTTGACACTCTTTGTGGACTTTGTTTAAAATTGGAAAATCAAGGGAAGGCAAAATATAGGGGAGGGTCTAGTATGGATGGTAAAGCCAAGTCTTGGGCTAAATCCGAACCTAGCTTGAAACCAAACACATCACCTAGTACCGTAGGTTCAAGTAATTCTACGGCTGCCCCTAAACTATCTAACCCAACCAAAGAAACAAGTCTGTCCAAGGTGCGTTGTTTTAAGTGTCAAGGGTTTGGGCATTATCAAAATGCGTGTCCAAATAAACGAGTAGTGACCTTGAGAGAAGCTGTTGAATGTCGTGAGGAGTTGTTTGAAGAGGAAAAGAGGTTGGGGGACGTATTTGTGTTTGATGAGAGTGGTGATGAGGAGGAAGAGGAAGGGTATGAGGCTCCAATTTATGACACAAATCTGGTTCTTAGAGCGCTACAAACTCAAATTTCACCTACTGATCTAGACCAACGAGATCAGTTGTTTCATACTAAATGTCTAGTGAAAGATAAGTGGTGTAGTGTAATTGTTGATGGGGGGAGTTGTACCAATGCTGCTTCTAGTGAAATGGTGTCAAAATTAGGCTTAATCACTACTGCCCATCCTAGGCCATACGCACTCCATTGGCTTGATGATGGTAATAGTGTAAAAGTGTCGAAGCAAGTAAGGGTTGGTTTGACTATGGGTTCGTATGTGGATGAAGTTCTTTGTGATGTTATTCCTATGGATGCTTGTCATATTTTGTTGGGTCGTCCTTGGCAGTTTGATAGGGACGTGATTCATAAAGGGAGAAGCAATGAGTATGAATTGAGAGACAAAGGCAAGAAAATTGTGCTAAAGCCTATGTCATCTCAAGCGGTTCGATCCATGAGTGTGAAACAAAAGAAAAAGCCGAATCTCACCATGTTGGCTAGTGAACGAGAAATTGAGCAAGCTCTTGATCATGGAGAGTTGGTGTATTTGCTCGTGGCTAAGGAGAGTCCAATTGAAGGCCAAAATTGGAAAGAAGGCAGTCCCATTGCCGAATTGCTGTTTGAGTTCAAGGATGTATTTCCGGATGAATTACCACCAGGTTTGCCCCCTATTCGTGGTATTGAACATCAAATTGATCTTATTCCAGGAACTTCTTTGCCTAATAAGGCTGCCTATCGTTGCAATCCAGAGGAAACAAAGGAATTACAAAAGCAAATTGATGAACTTGTGAATCGAGGCTATGTTAGAGAAAGCTTGAGTCCATGTGCTGTTCCGGTGTTGCTTGTGCCTAAGAAAGATGGAACATGGCGAATGTGTGTTGATAGTACGGCTGTGAATAACATTACCATCAAGTATCGTTTTCCAATTCCGAGACTTGATGATATGTTAGATGAGCTCCATGGTTCGAAGTTGTTCTCAAAAATTGATTTGCGAAGTGGTTATCATCAGATTCGGATGCGTGAAGGAGATGAGTGGAAAACGGCTTTCAAGACAAAACATGGTTTGTATGAGTGGACCGTCATGCCATTTGGTCTCACTAATGCTCCTAGTACGTTTATGAGGCTAATGAACGAAGTGCTTAAATCATTTTTGGGCAGATTCGTTGTGGTATATCTTGATGACATCTTGGTGTATAGTAGGAACGAAGAGGAGCATCTGATTCATTTGAGGGATGTTTTTGAAACACTTAGAGCTCAAAGACTCTATGGGAACTAGAGAAGTGTTCATTCCTTGTTGACAATGTTGTATTCTTGGGCTATGTGGTTTCGAAAGATGGAGTGTCCGTGGATCAGTCCAAGATCGAGGCTATCAAATCGTGGCCTAATCCTAAAACTATAAGTGAGGTGCGTTCATTTCATGGTCTTGCTTCATTTTATAGATGTTTCATTCGTGATTTCAGTACTATTACTAGTCCTATCACTAGTTGCTTGAAGAAAGGTGCTTTTGTATGGGGAGAGGACGCTCAAAAGGCGTTTAATGTGATTAAAGAGCGTTTGTGTGCTGCTCCTATTTTGGCGCTGCCAGATTTCTCTCAACCTTTTGAGGTCGAGTGTGATGCTAGTGGAGTGGGGATTGGTGCTGTTTTGATCCAAGGTAAGCGTCCCATAGCTTATTTTTCGGAAAAGTTAGGGGGTGCTCGTTTGAATTATTGCACCTATGATAAAGAGTTCTATGCCATTGTTAGAGCTTTGGATCATTGGAGTCATTATTTGCGTTCTAGCCACTTTGTTTTGCATTCTGATCATGAATCTTTGAAGTATATTAATGGGCAACAAAAATTGAGCCCAAGGCATGCTAAATGGGTTGAGTTCTTGCAATCCTTTCATTTTTCTTCGAAATACAAAGATGGTAAAAGCAATGTGGTGGCTGATGCATTATCACGAAGGTACACTTTGCTTGCTACACTTGATGTTCGTTTGTTGGGGTTTGAGACCTTAAAAGATTATTATCATGATGATGGTGATTTTGGAGTTGCATTCGAGAAATGTGCAGTTGGTGCTTATGGGGAGTACATGTTGCAAGATGGGTTTCTTTTCAAAGGTAATCGCCTTTGTATTCCTAAGCATTCAATTCGTGAGTTACTAGTGCGTGAGGCTCATGGTGGAGGATTGGCTGGTCACTTTGGCATAGCCAAGACCTTGGAAATCTTGAGAGAACATTTCTTTTGGCCTAAAATGTTAGGTGATGTAACGAACTTGTGAATAAATGTGTGACTTGTCATATGGCCAAGAGTTCTTTCAAACCCGGTTTATACTCACCTTTGCCGGTTCCAGTTCGCCCTTGGGAAGATGTATCCATGGATTTTATAGTGGCTTTGCCTCGTACTCAAAGAGGTAAGGATGCTATTATGGTCGTGGTGGATAGATTTTCAAAAATGGCTCACTTCGTTGCTTGTCACAAAACGGATGATGCTTGTAATGTGGCTGATTTGTATTATAAGGAGATTGTTCGTTTGCATGGAATTCCAAAGACTATTGTTTCTGATCGAGATTCCGAGTTCTTGAGTTACTTTTGGAATACATTGTGGAGAAAGGTGGGAACCAAGTTGTTGTTTAGCACTTCACATCACCCTCAAACTGATGGGCAAACAGAGGTGAAAAATCGAACCTTGGGAACGCTATTGAGAGGGTTGGTAAGTAAAACGCAAAAGGATTGAGATGTCAAGCTTGCTCACGCTGAATTTGCTTATAATCGGTCTCCTACTTATGCTACTGGTCATTCTCCATTTGAGGTAGTATATGGGATTAATCCATACTTGCCCTTGGATTTAATTCCATTACCAAAAGATGAGTTGGTTCACAAGGATGCCGATGCTAAGTTAAAGTCTATGATGAAACTGCACCAACAAGTTCGTGAGCGAATTGAAGCTATTAATGCCTCTTATAAACAGAAATCAAATAAGAATCGCAAACCGAGGTTGTTTGAAGAAGGTGATTTGGTTTGGGTTCATTTAAGGAAAGAGCGTTTTCCAAGCAAACGCAAGAACAAGCTTATGCCTAGGGCTGAAGGTCCTTACAAGGTGGTTGCACGTGTGAATGATAATGCTTACAAGATTGAGCTTCCGGGAGACTATGGTGTCCATGCTACTTTCAATGTAGGTGATCTTTCACCTTATCTTGATGATGATGGCCTTGCTGAATTGAGGTCAATTCCTTTTAAAGGGGGAGGGGATGATACGGTTATGGATGAAAGTGATAGTCTTATGCTAGCAATTGGAACCAAAACTGATTTGGGTTCAATGGCTCATTTTGTGTGCATGGTGACTTGGATTGAGTGAGCTCGTTATATGGTCCTTATTATCAAGGTGGTACGTTAATCAAACTGGTCCGTTTAATCACATTGGTCCGCTTGTTTAAACAGATTGTACGCACTTATTATTTTTAATTGCTTTGGTTAAAGTCGGTTTAATAAAGGGATATTTGTTTAAATCCCCAATTTAAATTCAGTCATTACTTAGCTTTGATTATTGCTGTTTGTAAGGAGAGTTTTAAGCCTTTGTAACCTCCAATTTAGTGACTGAATTAGGAGGCTTTAGAGCTTGTAACTGCCAGTTTTAAAGGCTCTTAAATGGCTCTTAATTAGCCGTTTAAAGCTCTTGTAGCTGTTGGTTTTTTGGCTATTTATAGTCAGCTTCTTGATTGGAATAAACGACCAACTGGATGATTAAAACACTTGTTTGTTACATTTCGAATTATATTTTATAATTCAGCCTTTTTCTTTGTTTTGGACGCGTTTCCTATTCAAAGAACTGATTGTGAGTCAATAGTTCTTGTCTTGCATTCACGATCAACGAGTTAAAGGTCTAGCTTGTTAATCAACTATCCTTGTTTATACAACGAGTTTTTAAACTCGTATCAGATGGGAAATGAAGGATAGATGTTGAGTTTCTTAATTCGAAAGGGGTATGAGGTAAGGGAGTGGGAACAAAAGTTTCACACACAACTTCACTCACATCACAAAGAGCACAAGAAATCTCAACAAAGGATCCTTCATTCAAAAACGGGACTTCCACATCCTCAATTCTCTTAATACCTTGAAGAAATTATATTTGGTTGGCAAATTCGCTTTCATCCTTAATTCGAATCGACTTAAGCACTTCAAGGAAAAAGGGAGCAAAAAGATTTTCATCACCATCATCAAGGCATTCACTCAAAGAGGAACGAGTAGGAACAAACTCTCCAATATTCAATTCCTCAATGTCGTGCATCATAGGTGGCAATATAGCCTCAAACTCATCTCTTCTCCGCGTAACATCCTTAATAAACTCTTGCATTAGGTTAGAGATTCCCAAAAATCCTTTTACAACTCGTTGGGAGATGACCACAATTGAATTCAATCTAGAATCTATTCTTTGCTCTTCTTAAATTTCAAGATACTTCATGAAAAGGAGCATCTCACACAATGATTTGCTAGATTCAACTTTCAAAGAGCTTAAGAAATTATCATGGAGATAGAGAAGATCATCAAGTGTCATCGATTCATCATTTTGAGAAACAAAGGTAGTTGCCATTTTTCTGGTTTTCAAAAATTTATTCTAAAAGAAAATGCAAAATGAACTAGACTAGTGAACTAGAATGAAAAATCAAAGAATGATACCATTCCCCGGCAACAACACCATTTTGATAAGGAAATTTTCGTGTCATTGAATCGAAAGCCGCCAAATCAAACAAAATTTATAAACCACCTAAACGAACCAACTATATGGACAATAGTGGAAAGCTAGGGATCGTGCCAATAGAATGGATATATTTGACTTTTCAATCTAAAGCATTCACAAGCTAGTTCGAACGGAAAAGGTATGTATGTATGTATGAATCTATGAAAATAAAACAAAAGTAAATGAATAATCTATGGAATTGGGGATCGGCTTGGGTTCATTAGGAAAGGTCGAAGTTCAATCAATCAACATTGCAAGGAAATGATAATTAGGGGAAAAACCGACAAATATTGCATTCACCACCTCTCGGATAAAGTGCATTGAGTTGCCTAATCCGAAGGAGAACTCTCGCATGACCTTTAAATTAAGCACCTACCAATTAAAACTAGTTCATCCCATATGCCTATCCTCAATCTCTTGACAAATTAGCATAAAACATTCCAATCAACTAACTAGAATTAGTATTTGCAACTACCAATCTAATTAGACATGGAAATCCTAATCACCGAATCAAAGTTTAATCACAACATCACCATGAATTCACTTCAAAAATACCTAATTAATCCCCAAACTTCACCCCTATTCTCTAAAATATGAACTTATTCAATAAGCATGATTATGACTAAGATTAAACTAAAACTAATCCTAATCATGAAACTAATTGTAACAATAAAACTAATTGAATCAACAAAATTCAGAAAATTCAAACATGAAAATTGAGCCAAAAATCAACAAAATCCAAAATTCATAACTAATCCAAAATCAAACAATGAAATCAACACATAAACGAATTTAATGAAGAAATTAAAGAATTAATACGAATTAAAGAATAGAGTTGAGAATTATTCCAAATGAAGCTTGAAATTGAAGTTCAAAATTGTGGAAAACTTGAAGAACAAAATCTGAAAATTACTTGAGAAGAGCTACGAATTTAAAGAACAAAATAGGAATTAAAGCCTAAAATCTAATTCTAATCTACTCTAATCTATTTCTCTCTCTAAGCGTAAAACTATTTTTGAAAACTAATTCTAATTAATGAACTAACTCTCGAAACAATACTGCGATTTCCTTAAATATATTCAGCTCCGCATATCTGTGCACCCGCACAAGGGTCCGTGCGCTCGCACAGAAGTTACAGTAGCTCCAGCAGTTCTTGTGCGCCCACACAATAGGTCGCACGCACAACAGGTTGTGCGCCAACACAGCCCTGCAGTCTGCACAATTGCTATTTACTTCTGATCTGTGCGCACTTGGCTGCAGTTTGCTACTGTTCCGTAGCTGCATTGGCTTGTAATGTCTCGTGTATTGCAGCAACTATGATGCTACATCGCTGCATAAAACAAACATCGTATAGCACATTTATAAAATTGCCTAGCACATTCATTAAATCGCATAGCATGTTATAATTCTTATCGCATTTATACAAATTGTAAAATCATATTAAACTTCATCAAGCATAATGACACCCTATTTAACACGTTAATACTCAAAACTACCTTTAGGCAATGAGAATGCGGACAAAGGCACATTTAGAGCAAAATCGACTAAAATATACGCAAGATGAGAAAATATTACGATTAATGCAAAAATGCGATAAACGAACTAAAAACGATGAAACTAAGCAAAAATAATGATATAATGATAATAAAATGAACTAAAATCCTAATCTAAGAGCGACATAAATGCCGCTCATCAGAGTTTGAACTTGGAATTTGAAAAACGGAGTTTTTTTTAGAAGGCGAGGCTTTGAATTTGAACTTTGGAATTTTTGGACTTGAAAGTCCGGCATTGCACCGTCATACGTTTTAGGCATTTGAAGTTGGATTTGGAACTTTGATTTTTGAACGGGTTTTGAATAGAGATTTGAGACTTGAAAATCCGGCATTACGCCGTCTTGGACTTGGAGGAGGTTTTGAACATAGAATTTTGAGGTTTGGAAGAATGAATCGAAAATTACGCCATCATTGATTTGGAAATTTGAACTTGAGGTTTTGAATATAGGACTTGGACTTGAAATTATGAATTGAAAATCCGGCATTATGACGCCGTTGGACTTGGAATTTGAAATTGAAATTGGAAATAGGACATGAAAATCCAGCATTATGACGCCGTTGGAATGAATTTGAATTTGGAATTGGAAAATCCGGCATTATGATGCTGTTGGATTGGGTTAGAAATTGGAAATGGAAATTGGACTTGAAAGTCGGGCATTATGACGCCGTTGGATGGGAATTTGAATTTTGAATTTGGAAGTTGGACTTGAAAATCCGGCATTATGACGTCGTTGGATTGGAATTTGAATTTTGAATTTGGCATTTGTGCGTGAGGCGTGTTTAGGGGTTTTGAATCAAATGGAGTGGCACTCCTAAAATACCCTAAATCCACGATTTTAGATGCATGAGGTTTGAATGATGCTCCTAGGATTTAGGTTCCCTAGTTGAAGGCTAATGGTTTTGGCAAAGCTAGAACTCGAGGTTAGCCATTCACGCGTGCAAAGACGCCCATACAATGCACAAATAGCACGTTGTCACACTAACATGTATATGAATGCAACATGCAAAGTTCTCAACCTAAGGTCGGTCTAAGTTTTGTATGATGCAAGTGGTCGGCTTAGGGTGTCAAAAGGGTGCTTGACTAAGAGGCGGATCCGGCAACAACTGTTTCACCTCCTCAAGGGGAGGTGTTGGTTGGTGGATAACCTCCATACTTTGAAGGAAATAATGCCCTTGGTCCAAGTATGCATTCTATGTTAAGTCTAATAAATGCGGTTCAGTATTGATTAACAAGTTAATAATTCAGTGAGATCAAGTGAGCTGAATGCCTAGCTAGAGGCCGCTTCAGTTCAAGTGGAATTAATGATATTAATCCACAGCTTACTCTTGACTGAACCCGTAGGGTCACACAAATAGTACGTAAACGGATCAAGTATTTAATGGCATTAAATACTCTATCTATGGATATTCGGAATCGACGGATCTTGGTTTAAGTGGGAGCTGAGATCGTCACAGGCAAGAAATGAATACTCCGGAAACGATGATATTACCGGAAACGGAAATATGGATCGTATCGGAAATATAAATATTATCCAAGTCGTAGATGTTGCCGGAAACGGAAACATGGTACGTATCGGAAAATATTATCGGAAATGGAAATATTACCAGAATCGGAAATATTGCCGGAAACGGAAATATTGTCAGAATCGGAAATATTACCGGAATCGGAAAATAATTCCGGAAACGGAAATATTAAATATTTGTTCGAAACGGAAATTAATTCCGGAATCGGAAATGTTAAATATTGTTCGTATCGGAAATGAATTCCGGAATCGGAAATTTAATCGGAAGCGTATCGTACGAATAAGCATCGGACGAGGCCTGCCGGACGAGGGCCCAGCACGAAGCCAGGCCATCGCCCAGCAAGCCAAGCGCGCCACACAAACAGCCACGCCAGGCCCAGCGCAAGGCCAGGCCCAGCAGGCCGTGGCAGCGCGCGCAGCGCGCGCGTGTGCTTGCGTGGGCTTGTGGCTCGCGCAGGCCTCGCTGCGTGGGCTGCTGCTCGCACGCACGCATGGGCGGCCCATCGAGGCTGCCGTGTGTGTGTGCGTAAGTGTTTGTGTTCGTGCACATTTCCTAAAACGTGCAGAGTTCGTTTAATGATTAAATTCCTAATTCTATTTGATAAAATAATTAAATTAGAGTTCTTGTAGGATTCTAGGTTTAATTAATTTGTATCTGAATAGGATTCCAATTCCCTTTCCATAACCCTATAAATATATGGCCTGGGTTCACAATTTATAACGAGTTTTAAAAAATATTCAAAGTGAGTTTTTGAGAGAAAAATTCAGCCACACATCTTGCTCAAAAGTGCCGAAAATTCTAGTACCTTAAGGGCGATTCTAGTTGGTCAATCTTAAGGCGGATCCGGACGTGCTGTGGACTATCTACGGAGGGACGACACTTGGAGTCCTAAAGACTTGTTCTTGTTCGGTTCGGGCGCAGCTAGGGAGGGCACGCAACAAAGAGTATGCATCTAAATTATGCTATATGATTATGTGTAAATAATATGTAATCCTGGGTTAATGGTTGTTTCCGCATGATTTATGTAATATCATATGTATCATAACCTAACAGTGGTATCACGAGCCCCTTATTATTTTCATAATCTAATTTGCATAAACATGGTTAAATATTACAAATTTGCAAGAATTAAAAGGGGTGATTAATTTTCGTAATTGTTAATTAATTGCAAATTGCGTTTATTTAATTATACGTACGCAGTTTTTCGGCAGTTTCTTCGTTGCTCATCCAAATCGAGTGATTTTTGTGTCAATTCCGCATGTAAAAGGCATTCTAAAATTTTGACAAAAAACCCAGAATTCTCAAATTCGAAGCCTAACTATGACTTTTCGAAGGTTTTAGTTTTTCGAATGCAAAATTTCGTAAATTTAAGATGTTAAATTAAATATTTGCGATTCTTGTTGATAAATCTTGAATATTTGATTGACCTACTGTATATGTTTAACAAGTTTGAATGCCTAGCCTTGTTAATTATGCAATCTAATTTGTAATTATGATTAATTTGTTGAAAATTAGAATAATTTAGAATTAATTTGATTTTCATAATTAATTATAATTTAATTAGAAACCTATGATTAAAAACCACCATAAAAATTGTAAATTTATGATAAATTTTAAATTTTTATGACCTAGACTTGAATCCATGTAAATCGGAAATCAATTGAATAATAAATTTTCGATTTTTCGCCCTAAAATTATGAAATTAATAATATTTATTAATTTGTCATTAATTTTATAAATTTTAAATTTTTTATGCGATTCGTTCATATAACTTGCACGCACAAAGCAATGGACGCTTCGTGTTACCCTTAAGGGGTGTTGTATAGTGCGGGCATGCGACGACGAGCAAGGGAGCTCGTCGCCCGTGCGGCACGAATGCAATGAGCAAGGGCGTAGTGCACGAGCACAAGGCAGCAGCCCTGCCTTGTGTCGTGGGCCACGAGCAATGGACGAATGGGCATGGGCGAAGGGCGAGCCAAGGCAGTCGCGTGTGGGCAGCAAGCGAGCTGCGCCACAACGCGCACTGCCTCGCGCAAGAGCGCGCAGCCTCGCGCGCAGCGAGCGCAAGCTCGCGTGCCACGAGCGCTGCGCCCAGCGTTGCTCGCGCGCACAGCGAGCGATGTCGCGCGCCCAGCGAGCGATGGCTCGCACGCACAGCGAGCGATGGCTCGCACGCACAGCGAGCGATGTCGCGCGCCCAGCGAGCGATGTCGCGCGCACAGCGAGCGATGGCTCGCGCGCACTGCGAGCGATGGCTCGCGTGCGACGAGCGCTGGCGCGAGCGCAGCGTGCGATGGCTTGCGATGGAGATGCAGCAGTTATGCGACGAGCGCATGGGCTGCGCGCACATGGCCAGCGATGGCTGTGTGCGTGCGGCCCATGGGCGTGCAATGCGTAGGGTGTTTGCGTTACGATTAGATCGTTTTGAATGTTTAATTTGAAAATTTCAGTTCACGTAATTTTAATTAATTTTAAAATTAATAATTTAAATTATTTTCTTGGATTTTAATTTTGAATATTGTAATTATAATAAATGTTATTTATTCTAATTATTTTACTAAAATTAAAATCATGAATTAATTTAAATAACGACTGAAATTAAATTAAACTTTTTGGATTCAATTATAAATTTATATGAGCTTTAAATTTTAATTAAATTTGTATGTTTCCGGTTAGACTAGAAATACATTTTTATGTTTAAAATTGGTAAAGCATATGAATTTATTGGTTTAAGTGGGAGCGCTTTTTAGTCATAAACTCTTGATTAGGTCTACAAATCCTTAAGGTTAAAACAACTTGATTAGAATTAATAAGGACTGAATAATTGGTAGATTATTGGTGCCCTTGATTAATTGCTGCAAATATTTACGTGATGCATAATGTGTTTTACTAACCACCTAAGTGGGCCATTCATGATAATGAATGGGTGAATGGTATATATTGTATATGTACTGTTTTGCAGGTTATGAAGTGACTAGTATGGCCCAAATAGGATAGAAAATATGGTCTGCGTACCATTAATTTGAATGTAATTGGTCTAAAGTACCAAAGTTATTTTTCAATTCAAATATGGTCTGCGTACCATCAAATAGTTGTAATTAGTTATAGCTTATCCTATTTGAAGAAAATGGTGCCTCCCACGGAGATTTTCAAGACAGACTTTGAAGTTAAAGCTTCAAGATGAAGTCGGGCCATACTAGATCACAAATATCTTATGCATGTTTTAAGTTATTTATTGCTTTTAAATATGTCTTAAAATGCATGAGATCAAAAGCTTGATTATGTTGCATGATTAAGGATTTTAGTTCACTTAAAATCTAACCAACATAGTAAGAGCCTTAAGTTCCAAACTTAAAAATTGAGTTAAAAGGTGCCATGCCAAAATATACACTTGCTTGGATATCCTTTACATCAATCTAGTAATAGTTTTCGCTCAGCGAGGTGTTACTTATTGGTCCTAAAGGGGCAAGGTACACAAATAATTGTGAGTACATGTTAGTTTTGGTGAAACTCAACGATATAAGTAAGGAGTCCTTTTATGTCGTGGCAAAATCGATAGGTTTACCTAACAAGTTCTTAGACGTACCTATCAACCAAGAGTAGTTTCTAGACTATTAGCAAAAGGCTTTTGCTTACCTAAGATGTTTTAGGATTAAGTCGACAAACTGTGCTTAGTTCTTCAATGATTTTAGGGTCTTGGAATCATTTTATTCACACCTGCCGGAACAATAAAATCGAATAAAATGCTAATAACTTGTTTGAATTGCATGGTTGCTTTAATTTCAAGTTATTATTCATGATAAATGTTTAGACTTTGCATGCTTCAATGTATGTTTTAATTATTGTTTATAATTAAATATCTTGCACTGCAATAAATCCTTTTAGAAAGGTAACAGTAAATTTCCTCGATTGGTAGTGAATCCAAGAACGATTCACGGAAATGAGAGAAAATGAGCAATTTAAAATGTACGTTTCTTATATCGACTTTTATGGTTGTTTTCGAGAATCAAAATCGAATGGCAAACCGATTGGTGATTGTGAATTCAAAATACAATGTAGTTTTGAGATCATAAAGCATTGAGTTTAATACGCTCAGCTTTACCAATGGTTAACAACCTAATATCTTTGTCCATTTAATTCTCGAATGAGTCTAGTCCCTAGACATTCGAATAGATCGATGCTTAGAGAACTTTAGAAGCTTCTGGTAAGATCATCTAGTTGAAACAAAATATTCAACATAAATTAAAATGGTAAAGAACCTTGTTGGTGACATTGAACATGTCTAACAAAGTATAAAAGTCAACACTAAAGAATTCAATTCTTAAGACTATAAGAAAGGGTACAAGAAATAGGAAAACAAAGGAACACATGAAAGGAATTTACAATTCCGTTTCTACCTATAAGTTTATGTTTAAAGAGAAGTAACCTAGCAATCAAACTTCCTTGGTATCATATACCGCTTGAGGTTCTTACTTCGATAATAACTCAAACAATGGAAGCTAGGATACACTAATGACCTACAAGTGGGAAATGAAGCATGGCAATGCTACATTAGTTGTAGGGTCATCTAGTTTGTTTTAAGTCCTTTCAAAGGCTGGAACTTAATGGCTATTTTGTTCCATAATCAGCATACCTAAATTTCTGCTTCAAACACAGAAAGACTCACATTCAGAAGAACAAAAACAATGCTTGATTGTTTGTTCATTTGAATGAAATGGTCATTTACAGAATGAGTCAATATGCTTGATTAAAACAAACAACTCTTTAAAGAACTTTACTAGGTTCAAATCAACCCCTTGATTTGAGTTCCACTAATCTTTGGCATTGTTGCTTAGACCATATCAACAAGTTAACATTCAAAAGCTCTATTTTAATGGACTTTTGAAAGTTGGTTGATTTCTAGATCAACTTAAGACAAGCTAGTCTTACTTGTTGAAAGTAACAAAAGATATGAACTATTGTTAGAACGCCTAGACGATAGAGTTCAAAGCTAAAGAAAGATTTTATGACTTTATTATTTCACATGGATTTGAGTGAATATAGGTTTATTTACTCAAATGTGATATAAGTTGAATCTGTTTGGCTAGTTCAAAGATTCAGAAGTATAAAATCCACTTGGCAAGAAATCATAAAGATCTAGGTTAGATCATGTTGATGATTACTTGAGACCAAATATGATCATCAATGATTGTGTGTTGTAATTTCACAATCTAGCTCCATAAGATATGGCATATCTAAGTTGGAATGATCGAAGTCGATTAGTACTTGATTCAATCAATGATGGATCATAAAGACTTTTCCTATAATTTCTAAAACAAAATGCTCAACTACCACCAAACTAAACCAAATTCGTCAAAGCTATTGAAAAGTAATTTCAGAATATCTTTTCATAATATATCTAAAGAGTTCTTAAACTCAGTGGGAGCTTAGTGTTTGTTATTCAACAAACTAAGGTCCAAGTATAGATATATGTTTCATTGTGATTTATTCAAATGAGACACAAGGGTATTGTTTCTACCACGAATTTTTGAGAACATAATGTTTGTTTGCTCGAAATAATGTCCTTTTGGAGATTCGTTTCCAAAATGACAAGTGGGAGAAAATAGACCTCGAAAGTTTTCGAGGCGAACAACAAACATAAACGGACATTCCGGAGGCTTTTCGAAGTGCTTCAGAAAATCCGAACTTATTCTTTAAGGACTTTAGAAGTGGCTTTAAAGAATAGATATCTCTTAGAAGACTTTACAAGTGCTTCAAGGAGAACAGAATATTCAAAGGACTTTCAAGTGGCTATTGATATTCTATTGTTTGATGTTCTATACCCAAGTAGGCATAGAATTCAAGTCACTGAAACTATGAGATTCTTCTATTAGATAGTGAAGAAACATAGAGATCAGGTCAATGAAACTATGAGATTCTTCTATTAAATAGTGAAGAAACCTACAACTTGCAGTCAAACTATTATCATGTAGATTAATGAGTTTGTGACTTGTAAGAAAGCTATGACGAAACCCAGATTCCCTAAAATGGTTAGAGGCCATATATAGACTCAAATGTTTTAAATGGTTAGAGGCCATAAAACATACTCAATGTTTTGAGGACAAAATTGAAATTTTGTTGATTTGCAAGAATAGTTTCACACCTATTGGTTGCAAGTTTGTTTTAAGGATAAAAACCATCAAACATGGAATTGTGTTCACACACAAAGCTAGATTAGTTGCTAAAGGTTACAAGCAAATTCATGGCATGGATTGTGTTGAAACCTCATGCAAAATCGTAATGCTTAAGTCTATAATTCAAGCAATGATTGCATATTGGTACATATGGCAATTGGATGACAAAACGTATTCCTCAATCAAATGATGGAATACAATATGTACATGGTATGTCATAGAGTTTGTGGATCCAAATAAATGCTTGAAAAGGAAAGCTAGCTTATAAAATCTAAGTACAGATTTAAGCAAGCAATTGGGAATTGGAACTGTATTTTAGTGAAACTAATAAGTATTTTAGTTTCATAAAATATACATGATTCTTATAGATATATAAGAAGTTTAGTGGGAGTACTTAAAACTTAATTGGTCCTATGTGTATCACACACATATCTCTCTATTGTGAAATAACATTCAAATGCTAATGACTTAGATTTGAAATTATTCATCAATAATGGACCATGGCGAAACTTAGTACATACTGGGTATTAAGATCTATTTACAAAGATCTTATGATATTATTTTGGATTAAGTAATGGCATTTACTAAATCAAACACGAAAGTCTCCATTGGAGATATTCGACCCATGTGAATAAATCTAAGTAAAGGATGTTTGAACTATGTATAAGCATTTACTAACATCAAAGAATCTAATGAGATTCTTCACCTATATTATATGTCAAAGAATTTAGCTGGATTCAGTATCTACTGAAATTGAATGAGCTAAAGTTACATGAATAGAATTCAATTGGGAATTATTCTACAAAAGAATTTATCATGTATGATATAATATAAGGATCACCAAAAACGTATCGTATGACTTTAGGCATGACGAACATATACCAATCTCTATTGATCTAAGTGAAGACCAATTAGATTGAGATCAAGAAAAACTTATGGTACCTGAAAAGGTACATAGGATTACTTCTTGATTCAAGGAAATAAAGATATGCTAAATATTGATGCTACACGCATAAACACTGGCAAAGGATCAAGCAAGACCCTTTGGAGTTAACCATTGACAAGGACGAGCTAAAGAGCATCGTGTTTTGAAATGGCAACATGGATTGAAGACCATGAGTTGTTGCGTGGGAAATTAAATATGTTCTAAGATATAGCTGGAAAGTCTTCCACATATCTGTGAACTGCTTGGATAAGCAAATCCAAACAAAGCATCACTAGCAACCTAAACAGTTGAAGTAAAAGTACTTATTGCCTAAGAAGCAATAAAACAGAGTTGTTTATATTAATGAGTTCTTCATTGAACTTGGGTGGATCACATGTCTGCTAACTTGATGATTCTTCATTGCAAAATGCGTAGAACCACTATCGAAGTAAGAAAGACTAGATCACATAATAAACAAACTCAAAAGATCTTATCATCATATCTCGAAGAACATTCGATGAAAAGGATATTAAGATTGGCAAAGCATGATAACTAAACCTATGCAACAAGTGAGAAGCAACACTCACGTTGTAGCACTGGAAATCAAACATAGCTTTGAATTCCATGAAATGTTTTAAAGATGGGTTAGAGGCCCATGGTTGTAAAACATTGGGGTTGAACATTTATCATATATGAAATGTGTTTTCATATTCCATTTAATCTTGGTTTAGTATTAAATGATGAGTCCCTTCAATTTGACAATATATTCAAGATAGACTGTCAGGACCAGTCCTGTGACTAAGAAATGTCTATCAAGTGAACTTGAATGTCAAAAGTTGAAAATGGTCCCTAGTTGGAGTTTTCTATAAAATTGGACGCATAGAAAACGTTAGACGACTAGAATGCAAGATGACTAGTAGTTCTGTTTCTTGAACTATGTGGACATGGCAATGTCATAATCATTTGCATAGATACTTACTTTGGGAAGACTAGTATCGGACAAGACCTATGAAACTTTACTGTAAGAGATGAAAATCTGTCATAAGTATATTTCATTAAAATTATTAGACACTAAATCCTCAATACCTGAGTGATTTGAGATTACTTGTTTGAGAACTGGTTGCTTTGACGTTGACCAACCGTCGCACCGTAAAAGGAGGCTATAAAGGCAACGCTCAGGTAATCACCTATCAAACGAAGTCTAATCTCAAGATCGCAAGATTGGGATTGTCCTCCCATAAATCGGGATGAGATGCTTAAAAGTTGTACAAGGCCACTCGGAGAGCTAGAAACTGTGAAATGCATGGCCGTGCTCGGATGAATCATAGGCTATGATTATCTGTTTATTTGATCAGTTGAACTCTGAAATCGAGGAACACCTCTGGACATAATAAGGATGACAACTCTTACCTTATGTTCAAGAGCAAGCATCGAGCGACAAAGGAATTAGGAAATGCACACTTGTCCCTAAGGACAAGTGGGGACAAGTGGGAGACTGAAGGAAATAATGCCCTTGGTCCAAGTATGCATTCTATGTTAAGTCTAATAAATGCGGTTCAGTATTGATTAACAAGTTAATAATTCAGTGAGATCAAGTGAGCTGAATGCCTAGCTAGAGGCCGCTTCAGTTCAAGTGGAATTAATGATATTAATCCACAGCTTACTCTTGACTGAACCCGTAGGGTCACACAAATAGTACGTAAACGGATCAAGTATTTAATGGCATTAAATACTCTATCTATGGATATTCGGAATCGACGGATCTTGGTTTCAGTGGGAGCTGAGATCGTCACAGGCAAGAAATGAATACTCCGGAAACGATGATATTACCGGAAACGGAAATATGGATCGTATCGGAAATATAAATATTATCCAAGTCGTAGATGTTGCCGGAAACGGAAACATGGTACGTATCGGAAAATATTATCGGAAATGGAAATATTACCAGAATCGGAAATATTGCCGGAAACGGAAATATTGTCAGAATCGGAAATATTACCGGAATCGGAAAATAATTCCGGAAACGGAAATATTAAATATTTGTTCGAAACGGAAATTAATTCCGGAATCGGAAATGTTAAATATTGTTCGTATCGGAAATGAATTCCGGAATCGGAAATTTAATCGGAAGCGTATCGTACGAATAAGCATCGGACGAGGCCTGCCGGACGAGGGCCCAGCACGAAGCCAGGCCATCGCCTAGCAAGCCAAGCGCGCCACACAAACAGCCACGCCAGGCCCAGCGCAAGGCCAGGCCCAGCAGGCCGTGGCAGCGCGCACAGCGCGCGCAGCGCGCGCGGGTGCTTGCGTGGGCTTGTGGCTCGCGCAGGCCTCGCTGCGTGGCTGCTGCTCGCACGCACGCATGGGCGGCCCATCGAGGCTGCCGTGTGTGTGTGCGTAAGTGTTTGTGTTCGTGCACGTTTCCTAAAACGTGCAGAGTTCGTTTAATGATTAAATTCCTAATTCTATTTGATAAAATAATTAAATTAGAGTTCTTGTAGGATTCTAGGTTTAATTAATTTGTATCTGAATAGGATTCCAATTCCCTTTCCATAACCCTATAAATATATGGCCTGGGTTCACAATTTATAACGAGTTTTAAAAAATATTCAAAGTGAGTTTTTGAGAGAAAAATTCAGCCACACATCTTGCTCAAAAGTGCCGAAAATTCTAGTACCTTAAGGGCGATTCTAGTTGGTCAATCTTAAGGCGGATCCGGACGTGCTGTGGACTATCTACGGAGGGACGACACTTGGAGTCCTAAAGACTTGTTCTTGTTCGGTTCGGGCGCAGCTAGGGAGGGCACGCAACAAAGAGTATGCATCTAAATTATGCTATATGATTATGTGTAAATAATATGTAATCCTGGGTTAATGGTTGTTTCCGCATGATTTATGTAATATCATATGTATCATAACCTAACATACTTCACATCAGAAATGTCAAGCAAATGTCAAGTTTCGGTAGGCTCGAAAATGGTCATACACTTTGGTCAGGAACCGTATGGAGAATCACCATTTCGTTGCCCTAGGGGCTAACCCGAATGTAGAACACATTCATATTGGGCAAGGTAGAAATTCATTTTGCACAAATATGGTTTTTGAAAACATGTATGTCATGCCTATAAATTGAAAATTGTACTCGAATATTGTATTTGAAAAGCTCGTTTTTCAGCATTCGTTCTCAAGGTTTGGGAGCGTTCTTCGAAATTAAAAATATGAACTGAACTTCCACTTGGAAAATTGGACAACATGGGCAACCAGCCACTGGAAGCCACTGTGCTGAATGCAGGCAGCAGCTGCTGGCATCCAGAACATGAGCGTGGCAGTGGCAAGTTGTTTAAGGACTGCTCGTATAATTGAATTGAAATTTAGAAGTCCCAAGTGGAGTCGCCAGAATTGTAGGGGGGTTTTTTTCGGTGAGTATTTGGATTTATAATTCCCCTACGGGTTTTGTAGGTTTTTGAATTTCGAAAGAGTCGCCACCAAACAATATTTAAGGGTCCGGTTTGAAAAGACCAAAGTTGACTCTCATGGGTAAGGCATTGAATCTTAGAAACGGATGGGTGAGATCGGGGCAAGGGAACGAAATTCTTATTTTGCAAGCTTTTGAAATATATTCGAGTACATGACAAGGATCGTTTTCGAATAATCCTATTCATAACACTAAATTGGTTTGAGCATGCATTTTAGAACATAGAAATTGCTACTTCTACGTGGTCACTTTGCTTTAAAGTTAATTAAAGGAACCTGAGGCCGGTTTGTCCAAGAATTATCATTTTTAAGCGTGATGTAACCTTTTGTATGTTATTGAATTTAGCATGTGAGGTGATGAAAGCCATAAACACGTAAAGCATCATCACAAGATAGTAGGAATTATTGAATTGTGTACAAAACCACATCACCTTAAAAAAGGTGAGTAAAAATTACGGAATTGAAATTGCAAAAGTAAAGGTGCGATATTGAAAGTGCGTTATTGAAATGCGTTATTGAAATTGCGGTATTGAAAGTGCAATATTAAAATGTGCGATATTGAAATTGTATTGTTGTACTTGAGATCCGAACGCCAAACAAGTACTTAATAATAAGTGTGCCCAACACGGATTCAATCCTAAAAATCTCAACTTTAGATGAGTTGCTCATCACAAAGCATCTTTGATTTTAGTTATTGAAATAGAACTTGAATATTGAACTTGAATATAGAACTTGAATATTAAACTTGAATATTGCACTTGGATATTGAAATTAGGAGTCTTGAATCTCAAAAATTAGACCTTTTAATGTTAAAAAGGACTCGCCTTTAATGTGCTACGATCCATAACTTGAAATTGATTCTAGTTTAAGGAAGTGATTACGAACAACCTTAAACATCGTTAAATCTTGAAAGTAGGACTTGCATTTGAACACCAAAAATGAGGGTTCATGTGTTCTAGTTTGGAAAAGGGTTTGCACTTTTCCAAACATCCTTGAACTTGTATAAAGTTGGGGTTTTTGAAGATGATTGTTGTAAGGAAAACTTTCAAGAGTGAAAGCTTCAACTTACTAATCATATTTTTTGAAATCAAAACATAAAGATTGAAACTTGAAATTTGTAGAAGGAGTTTGGATGATCATTTGAGGGGGAATTTCAAGTATGAAATCCCTCAAAGATTACTCCTTTTTTGACATTTCCTAGTTCAAATGTGTGTATGAACAAAATAAGAAGATCATAGGAAAAATTGAAATAATAAAGATGGAAACTTTAATAAATCATGGAAATTTGTATTAGCTAGGGATTCGGAATTACCTATTTAGGACTAGGTTAGATTTCCGATTAGTGCTCCCAAATTCTTAAATGTTTGGAATTGTGAAGGAAATTGTAAACCAGAACTTGATTTTGTATTTTGATTTTGAGAAAGAATTTCGAGATTACGACGATATGTTGATAATCTGCCCCCCTAAATGCTTGAAAAATGAAGGTTTAATTAGGGGATTAATCGGCTAAAATCCAAAAGCCAGCTACGCCTGGCACAAGCGACGTGACCCAAAATCCGCCTGTGACCGTCCTTGCCCTTGTCTTGTATTGTTGTACCTTGGTACGGTTTGTACGACCTTGGCACGTAGTGATTTCTTGGGGATTAAGGCTTGATTTGCGTCTAAAAACAAGTTGTTTTGAATTTTGATTTCGTGTATGAACTCGGTTTTATGGGACGGGGCCCGGCATGCTCGGTTTTGTGGGTCGGCGCCCGAATTTGGATTGCTTAATGTCATTTTGACAGGAAAATGCCTTGTAAGATTAATGGAGAGGTCCATTGGGTGAGATTATGTTTGGATTTTCAAATTTATTTTTTGAAATTGAATTTTTTACCGAGTTCCGTAATGGGAACGGGCTCGGGAATTGGACTTTGGATTTTGAATTTTGGAATACATTTTAGCAACTGAGACTTCCGCATGGAGTTGCACCAACCACCTACCAGGGATAATAGTATCGTCATCATCCCATTAGGGGAGACACGATTTAGGTGTCTACACACACTGTTAAGCAGAACTTGCCCGCACGACCGCTTGATCGCTGAATACTGTTGAAGTGCTGCTGAAACCTAAACACAGTCCTTAAGCCTAAAATACTCAAAACTATGGAAGAATCCCGTCCCATAGTCAGTCAGTCATCGGAAAGTTCTAAAGCCAAACGAAAAGCTAGCGAAGTCAAGTGGTAGGTGTTCATGAGAACCGCAGTAAAGCCTACGCTTTGCTGTAACGTGAATTTATATTTTTATTGCTTTGCCCACCATATAAATCTACTAACTTTAATCTGCTATATTGCCCACGCTTCAGATAACTCTTAGACAAATCGATATTGTTAAGCTACTTTAAACAATCTAAAACAGCGTTTTGACATCTGTTTAGTAATATCTGTGCATTAAAATCAATCAAGAGTAGTAACGTAGCATAACCCATGTCCCATCATCGTCACAATTGAACTAGTAAGGACCACGCCGCATAGGCTAATGCTGGGCACTCCCCGTATTAGTAAACGGCCCCCGAATTCTCAATTTGTGCTCCGCTGGATGTACGTTGAGGGATCTCCACACGAGGGATCACAAGGGAACCTATGACCGTTGTGAATCACATATGTTTGCACTCCAGGCATATCACGACAACCGGGTTTTGTCAGTTTTCTAAAACTGAATGGCGACTCCTAAAGACTAGTAAAAAGAGGCTAACTCCCACAGTTAGTCCCTGTTTACTTAATATGTTTGCCACATCTAGAGGGGAAAAGTCGTGCGGTTCGTACACTCTTTCTAAGAGGCGTCCCATTGTGTTTTTCGACCCACTCACAGTGGCGACTCCACGGGGGAAAATATTGAAATAATCTGTGCAAGTAGTGCGTCGGTGAGGAAGCCGTATAGCAGAAATCGAACGCTACGCCACAATTATTTCCATATTAAGTTGGGACGACCTGAACATTCAATGTAACGAATGATCCGCAACAGAACCGCATAAATGAATCTCGGTTTCCTTGGCATGTTACATCTCGAAAGTCCAGACTAAGGACACCTATCATCCCGAGGGTGCACGATCTTCGTTTGCTATCCACTCGATGCATTCACAATGTAGCATATCCACCAAAACTAAACTGCTTATCTCCTAGGTCTATTCACGGTATATGCCACTCCAACACGTACCGGATAGGCCTTGATAAAATTCGTCATGAACCTGGCTACTCTGACAAGGGCTTGTTGGGAGATTGGCGATAGGTTTGGTACCTTTGACACCTAAGCCTTTTTGAACCTAAAAGAATAGCATAAACTAAGTTTGGATTATACTTGAAATCATGCTCGTTGTTAGTTTGATGTAAATTTTTATGTGTTATGTAAAACTAATCAACCAGGCGCTTAGTTTAAGGTCAGTAATGCTTATCAAACTCCTAAAACATACTCTAAACGTCGAAATAATATTAAAACTACGAATCCGAAACGAAATTCCGCAGTCAGTAGCCTAGCGCCAGAATAAAGTAGCGCGTCCCTGACCTGCGCTAGAAAATTCCAGACCTTAAAAACTGAGCGGAAGTAAATTCTAGCGCATGCAACGAGGAAAGAAAAATAGTCACAATGTCCAGGCACCAAACTCCCACGCTATCCAGGCCTGCGCTGGAAAATTCCAGCGCTGCCATTATATGCGCTGAAATTTCCCAGCGCACACCCACTTTTCCTCGCATTTGAATTACTTACCAAAACTCGAAAATTCAGAACCAAGTCCATCGTACAACCTAATCGAAAGGCCAAAATACGCACCTGCCCCAAGTATTACGTATGTATGGCCAAAAATACCCATTCTGGAACGCATATTGAAAATTGCGCCGAAGGTATTTTCAAAGAAATGAAGCCTTATTAAGTCAAAATTAACGAAAATCCGCATTAGCTTTTGCAAATCCCACACAAAGGCCAGTACGCGCAAATTACTTATCACTTGCATCGGAATACTGAACGTTTGAGCGCACAAACGCTCTAACGAAGGGTTCAGTTTGGTAAAATTCAAGCCACAGAATAAAAATTGACTGAAAGAAAAAAAAACTGCCCAAATGCCTTCAAGCACTGGAATTTTCCAGCGCACAACAGGCGGGCACTAGAAAATTTCAACGCTGGAAAGTTGAGCGCTGAATATTCTAGCGCAGCTGGCTTCATCCTGTTAGGTTATGATACATATAAACGAATATAAATCATGCGGAAATAACCATAAATGCCAGGATTCCAAATTAATTGCCACATAACAATTAGCATAATTTAGATGCATACACTTTGTAGCGTGCCCTCCCTTGCTGCGCCCGAACCGAACAAGAACAAGTCTTTATGACTCCAAGTGTCGTCCCTCCGTAGAAAGTCCACAGCACGTCCGGATCCGCCTTAAGATTGACCAACTAGAATTGCCCTTAAGGTACTAATAATACTCGGCTAATATGGGCAAGTGTTTGGCTGAATTTTTGCTCAAATTCTTACCATTAAATACTTGAAACTTGTTATAAATTATGAGCCTTGATCTCATATTTATAAGCCATGGAATAAGAATCGAATCCTACTAGGATACGAATGAATTAAATTAGAATCCTAGCAGAACTCTAAATTAATTAATTTATCTTTTAGGATTAAGAAATTTAATCATCAAACGAATCCTATACGCTTTAGGTTTCGTATGTGAACACAAACTCTACAGGAGCATGACCCGCAAGCGTGCAGGCCATGCCCGCGCACAGCCCACACGGCCACTCGGCCCACGCGAGCTACAAGCCCACGCGAGCAGCAGCATTGCTCGCAGCCCATTGCACGCAGCTGCGCTCGCAGCCACGGCCTGCTGGGCCTGGCCTTACGCTTGGCCTGGCGCGGCCTTGGCTGTTCGTGTGGCGCGCTGGCTTGCTGGACGCGGGCCTGGCTTCGTGCTCGGCCTTCGTCTAGCAAGCTCGTCCGATGTTAATTCGTACGATGCGCTTCCGATTAATTTCCCGATTCCGGAATTCATTTCCGATACGAACAATATTTAACATTTCCGATCCCGGAATTAATTTCCGTCTCTAACAAATATTTAATATTTCCGTTTCCGGAATTATTTTCCGATTCCGATAATATTTCCGATTCTGACAATATTTCCGTTTCCGGCAATATTTCCATTTCCGGTAATATTTTCCGATACGTACCATGTTTCCGTTTCCGGCAACATCTACGACTTGGATAATATTTATATTTCCGATACGATCCATATTTCCGTTTCCGGCAATATCATCGTTTCCGCAGTATTCATTTCTTTGCCTTTGACGATCTCAGCTCCCACTGAAACCAAGATCCGTCGATTCCGAATATTGATTAGATAGAGTATTTAATGCCATTAAATACTTGATCCATTTACGAACTATTTGTGTGACCCTATGGGTTCAGTCAAGAGTAAGCTGTGGATTAATATCATTAATCCACTTGAACTGAAGCGGCCTCTAGCTAGGCATTCACTTGATCTCACTGAATTATTAACTTGTATTATTAATACTGAACCGCATTTATTAGACTTATCATTAAATGCATACTTGGACCAAGGGCATTATTTCCTTCAGTCTCCCACTTGTCCTTAGGGACAAGTGTGCATTTCCTAATTCCTTTGTCACTCGATGCTTGCTCTTGAACATAAGGTAAGAGTTGTCATCCTTATTATGTCCAGAGGTGTTTCTCGGTTTCGGAGTTCAACTAATCAAATAAACAGATAATCATAGCGTATGATTCATCTGAGCACGGCCATGCATTTTACAGTTTCCAGCTCTCCGAGTGGCCTTGTACAACTTTCAGCATCTCATCCCCATTTATGGGAGGACAATCCCAATCTTGCGGTCTTGAGATTAGACTTCGTTTAATAGGTGATTACCTGAGCGTTGCCTTTATAGCCTCCTTTTATGGTGCGACGGTTGACAACGTCAAAGTAAGCAGTTCTCAAACAAGTAATCTCAAATCACTCTGGTATTGAGGATTAGTGTCTAATAATTTTATGAAATTTACTTATGACAGATTTTTATCTCTTACAGTAAAGTTTCATAGGTCTGTCCGATACTAGTCTTCCCAAAGTAATCTCTATGCAAATGATTACGACATTGCCATGTCCACAAAGTTCAAGAAACAGAACCACTAGTCATCTTGCATTCTAGTCGTCTAACGTTTTCTTTGCGTCCATCTTTATAGAAAACTCCGACCAGGGACCATTTTCAACTTTTGACATTCAAGTTCACTTGATAGACATTTCTTAGTCACATGACTGGTCCTGACAGTCTATCTTGAATATATCGTCAAATTGAAGGGACTCGTCATTTAATACTAAACCAAGATTAAATGGAATATGAAAATACATTTCATATATGATAAATGTTCAATCCTAATGTTTTACAACCATGGGCCTCAAACCCATCTTTAAAACAGCTCATGGAATTCAAAGATATGCTTGATTTCCAGTGCTACAATGTGAGTGTTGCTTCTCACTTGTTGCATAGGTTTAGTTATCATGATTTTCCAATCTTAATTTCCTTTTCATCGAATGTTTTTCGAGATAGATGATAAGATATTTTGAGTATGTCTATTTTGTGATCTAGTCTTTCTTGCTAAAATAGTGATTCTACGTATTTTGCAATGAAGAACCATTAAGTCAGTAGACATGTGATCTACCCAAGTTCAGTGAAGAACTCTTTATGTAAACAACTATGTTTTATTGCTTCTTAGGCAATAATTACTTTTACTTCAACTGTATAGGTTGCTAGTGATGCTTTGTTTTAGATTTACTTATCCAAGCAGTTCACAGATATGTGGAAGACTTTCCATCTATATCTCAGAACATAGAAATTAATATTTAATTTCCCTTACAACAACTCATGGTCTCTAATCCATGTTGCCATTTCAAAACACGATGCTCTTTAGCTCGTTCTTGCCAATGGTTAACTCCAAAGGGATCTTGCTTGATCCTTTGCTAGTGTTTATGCGTGTAGCATCAATATTTAGCATATCTTTATTTCCTTGAATCAAGAACTATTCCTATGTACTTTTCAAGTACCATAAGTATTCTTGATCTCAATCTAGTTGATCTTCACTTAGATCAATAGAGATTGGTATATGTTCGTCATGCCTAAAGCCATACGATACGTTTTTGGCGATCCTTATATTATATCATACATGATAAATTCTTTTGCAGAATAATTCCCAATTGAATTCTATTCATGTAACTTTAGCTCATCTAGTTTCAGTAGATACTCAATCCAGCTAAATTCTTTGACATATAATATAGGTTAAGAATCTCACTTAGATCCTTTGATGTTTAACTTAGTAAATGCTTATACATAGTTCAAACATCTTTTACTTAGATTTATTCATATGGGTCGAATGTCTCCAATGGAGTCTTTCGTGTTTGATTTAGTAAATGCCATTACTTAATCCAAAACAATATTATAAGATCTTTGTAAATAGATCTTAATACCCAGTATGTACTAAGTTTCGCCATGGTCCATCATTGATGAATAATTTCAAATCTAAGTCATTAGCATTTTATTTCACAATAGAGAGATATGTGTGTGATACACATAGGACCAATTAGTTTTGTGTACTCCCACTAAACTTCTTATATATCTATAAGAATCATGTACATTTTATGAAACCAAAATACTTATTAGGTTCACTTAAAATACAGTCCCAATTCCCAATTGCTTGCTTAAATCTATACTTAGATTTCATAAGCTAGCATTCATTTCAAGCATTATTTAGATCCACAAATCCTATTACATGCCATGTACATAGTTTCTTCCAACATTTGATCGAGGAATACGTTTTGTCATCCAATTGCCATATGTACCAATATGCAATCATTGCTTGAATTATAGACTTGAGCATTACGATTATGCATGAGGTTTCAACACAATCCACGCCGTGAATTTGCTTGTAACCTTTTAGCAACTAATCTAGCTTTTTGTGGGAAGACACAATTTTATGTTTGATGGTTTTTATCCTTAAAACAAACTTACAACCAATAGGTGTGAAACTATTCTTGCAAATCAACAAAATTTCAATTTTGTCACCAAAACACTAAGTATGTTTTATGGCCTTTAACCAATTAAACATTAAGTCTATATATGGCCTCTAACCATTTTAGGGAATCTATATTTCATCATAACTTTCTTACAAGTCACAAACTCATTAATCTTTGTGATAATAGTTTGACTGCAAGTTGTAGGTTTCTTCACTATCTAATAGAAGAATCTCATAGTTTCATTGACCTGAACTCTATGCCTACTTGGGTATAGAACATCAAACAATAGAATATGAACAGGCACTTTGAGAGTCCTTTGAATATTCTGTTCTCCTTGAAGCACTTGTAAAGTCTTCTAAGAGATGTCTATTCTTTAAAGCCACTTCTAAAGTCCTGAAAGAAAACGTGTTCGGATTTTCTGAAGAACTTTGAAAAGCCTTCCGAATGTCCGTTTATGTTTGTTGTTCGCCTCGAAGACTTTCGAGGTCTATTTTCTCCCACTTGTCATTTTGGAAACGAACCTCCAAGAGGACATTATTTCGAGCAAACAAACATTATGTTCTCAAAAATTCGTGGTAGAAACAATACCCTTGTGTCTCATTTAAATAAATCACAATGAAACATATATCTATGCTTGGGCCTTAGTTTGTCGAATAACAAACACTAAGCTCCCACTGAGTTTAGCAACTCCTTAGATATATATTATGAAAAGATATTCTTGAAATTACTTTTCAAATAGTTTTGACGAATTTGGTTTAGTTTGGTGGTAGTTGAGCATTTTGTTTTAGAAATTATAGGAAAAGTCTTTATGATTATCATTTATCGAATCAAGTACTAATTGACTTCGATCATTCCAACGTAGATATGCCATATCTTATGGATCAAGATCGTGAATACACAATCATTTGATGATCATTTTTGGTCTCAAGTAATCATTCACATGATCTAACCTAGATCTTCATGATTTCTTGCCAAGTGGATTTTATACTTCTGAATCTTTGAACTAGCCAAACAGATTCAAACTTATATCACATTGAGTAAATACACCTATATTCATTCAAATCCATGTGAAATAATAAAGTCATAAAATCTTTCTTTAGGTTTGAACTCTATTGTCTGGGCGTTCTAACAATAGTTCATATCTTTTGTTACGTTCAACAAGTAAGACTAGCTTGTCTTGAATGATCTAGAAATCAATCAACTTTCAAAAGTCCATCAAACTTGTTGATATGGTCTAAGAAACAATGCTAAAGGTTTGTGGAACTCAAATCAAGAGATTGATTTGAACCTAGTAAAGTTCTTATTGTTAAAGATTTGTTTGTTTTGATCAAGCATATTGACTCAACCCGTAAATGACCTTTTCATCCAAATAAACAAACAAACATTGTTTTTGGTTTTCTTGAATGTGAGTCTTTCTGTGTTTGAAAACAGAAATTTAGGTATGCTGATTATGGAACAAAATAGCCATTAAGTTCCAGCCTTTGAAAGGACTTAAAACAAACCAGATGACCCTACAACTAATGTAGTGATGCCATGCTTCATTTCCCACTTGTAGGCCATTAGTGTAGCCTAGCTTCCATTGTTTGAGTTATTACCGAAGTAAGAACCTCAAGCAGTATATGATACCAAGGAAGTTTGATTGCTAGGTTACTTTTCTTTAAACATAAACTTATAGGTAGAAACGAAATCGTAAAATTTCTTTCATTTGTTCCTTGTTTTCCTATTTCTTGTACCCTTTCTTATAGTCTTAAGAATTGACTTCTAGTGTTGACTTTTATACTTTGTTAGACATGTCCAATGTCACTCCAACAAGGTTCTTACCATTTAATTTATGTTGAATATTTTGTTTCAACTTAGATGATCTTACCAGAAGCTTCTAAAGTTCTCTAGGCATCGATCTATTCGAATGTCTAGGGACTAGACTCATTCGAGAATTAAATGGATAAAGATATTTGGTTGTTAACCATTGGTAAAGCTGAGCGTTTAAACTCAATGCTTTATGATCTCAAAACTACATTGTATTTTGAATTCACAAGCACCAATCGGTTTGCCATTCGACTTTGATACTCGAAAACAACCATAAAAGTCGATATAAGAAACGTACATTTAAATTGCTCATTTTCTCTCATTTCCGTGAATCGTTCTTGGATTCACTACCAATCGAGGAAATTTACTGTTACCTTTCTAAAAGGATTTATTGCAGTGCAAGATATTTAATTATAAACAATAATTAAAACATACATTGAAGCATGCAAAGTCAGAACATTTATCATGAGTAATAACTTGGAAATTAAAGCAATCATGCAATTTAAACAAGTTATTGGCATTTTATTCGAATTTATTGTTCCGGCAGGTGTGAATAAAATGATTCCAATGTAGGAACATATAGATGCATAAAGCGGAATTTCAGGAAACAATTTCCTAACATCTATCACAGGATCTCATGCATAACGATAGTACAGATCAGATTAAGTCGAAAGAATAATCACCTTTGAAGCGTGTTCTCCCGTTCGTATGCAAGCTTCGAAGATCTTAGAGCCCCACTTGTTGCTCCTCTACTCAGTCTACAAGCACGAATTGAATCCCACGTATGCTAGTACGGAAGAGAACGATCACAATCTGTCTCTTGCTTTGTTTGGGATGTACGGCGTTTAGAGAATGACAGTTAGAGTTTTGTGTTTGCTTTTTGTGTCAGATATTCAATGAACGTTGTTACTGAATCCCTGACATTATAACTATTATAATGTTTAGGGCTTTTAAGTTAACACAAAGCCCAACCTTATTTCTCTTAGCAGGCCGGTTGCCATAGGATCTTTTGGGCCCATTCCAATTAGTGCTTATATGTGTGACCTTATAGGATTAATATATTTTAGTTGTAGGTCCAATCAATATTGTCCTACTAATCACATTTATTCTCTAGCAAGCAAATATGATTACTAAAATAATTAATTTATTATCTTCGTAATTAATTCCTATTTATATTTAGTAATTGCCGGAAATGTCTAAGGACATAATTCCTTCAATCTCCCACTTGTCCGAAGACAAGAACGCAATGCTAAATTCCTTAAGTCTCTTAATGCCAAAATTTGATAACACACTGTTATTCTCAAATTCTAGTTTCTTGATCGCCGAGTTCGAACTGTTCAAATAAAGATTAACTTTTAATCCCATTCCGCATGGCCATGCAATTTTCAGTTCTCGCTCATCAAGAGGCCCAGACACCATTCCTATCAAATAGGAGGACTTATTCACTCTTGTATGACCATAACTCCCACTCAATTCTTAGCCCACCTGATCACTGCCTTTATAACCTCCTTTTACGGCGCGGCGTTTAACAGCGTCAAAGTTAAACTAATTGTCTCGTGGTTATTAAGACATACTCATGTCTAAGGAATCCACTAAATATAGAAGTTTGATTCTACTTTTAGAATCTAGTTAGGTCAAGTCTCAATGCATCAAGTATACATCCAAATAATCAATTAGACATCCCTATGTCTCCATAGCCCATGGAGCTGCACTATCAATTAATTACATGCTAGTCTTCACATAAATCACTTATGTCCAATTTAGTGATTTAGACTAGGGACTTAATAAGTTGTGATTTCAGTTCACTTTATAGGGTTCCATTATCAAAACGTTTTCGATAATCCTATTTGAAAACACAAGTTATTTGGACATTTTATTTAATACTAAACCAAACAATTAAATAAGAATGGACTTTTATTGATAAACATTCAAAGCATAATAAATGTCTTTACAATTGTAAACATAAAGTAAACAAACTAAAGCCATTCTCCCATATGCCTAAGCCCCATAGACCTAGTATGACTCTCATGCTTAGGTTGAGCAAGCGGTTTAGTCAGAGGATCAGCCACGTTATCCTCAGTATGAACCTTGCTTACTTTCACATCCCCTCTTTCAACGATCTCTCGAATAAGATGGAATCTCCTGAGCACATGTTTGGATTTTTGGTGCGATCTGGGTTCCTTGGACTGGGAAATGGAACCATTGTTGTCACAATACAACTCAATGCCATTTTTAATGCTAGGAACTACACCAAGTTCACTAATGAACTTTTTGATCCAAACAGCTTCTTTTGCTGCATCACTTGCTGCAATATACTCAGCCTCTGTTGTAGAATCTGCGATGGTACTCTGCTTAGAACTCTTCCAGCTCACAGCCCCTCCATTGAGACAAAATATGAAACCAGATTGTGATCGGAAATCATCTTTGTCACTTTGGAAGCTTGCATCGGTGTATCCAGTGGCAACCAACTCATTATCTCCACCATAGACCAAGAAGTCATCCTTAGTCCTTCTTAAGTACTTAAGGATATTCTTTGCTGCCATCCAGTGCGCCTCTCCTGGGTTTGACTGGTATCTGCTGCACATACTCAAAGCATATGCAACATCCGGTCGAGTGCATACCATGGCATACATAATGGACCCTACTGCAGAGGCATAAGGAACACTACTCATGCGCTTGACCTCATCAGGTGTCGAAGGACACTGAGTCTTGCCAAGTGAAATGCCATGTTGCATGGGAATGAAACCTCTTTTGGAGTTTTCCAGCTTGAACCTTGCAAGAACCTTATCAATATAAGTCTCTTGGCTAAGTCCAATCAGCCTTTTGGATGGATCCTTATTCCCAAGATGTATTCAGCTTCTCCTAGGTCTTTCATGGAAAAACAACTTTTAAGCCATTCCTTGACTGACTCAAGCATGGTCTTGTCGTTTCCTATTAGAAGTATGTCATCCACATACAAGACTAGGAAAGCAATACTACTCCCACTCAACTTCTTGTATATACAAGATTCCTCTTCATTTCTGAGGAAGCCAAAAGATTTGACTGCCTCATCAAATCTGAGGTTCCAACTCCGGGATGCTTGCTTAAGCCCATAAATGGACTTCTTAAGCTTGCAAACTTTTCTTGGACTGTTTGGATCCAAAACCTTGTGGTTGTGTCATGTACACATCCTCTTTCAAGAACCCATTTAAGAAAGCGGTTTTGACGTCCATTTGCCAGATCTCATAGTCATGAAAGGCAGCAATCGCAAGAATTATCCTAATGGATTTCAGCATGGCTACTGGTGAGAAGGTTTCATCATAGTCAATACCATGAATTTGTCTAAAACCTTTTGCCACTAGTCTTGCCTTAAAGACATCAATGTTTCCATCTTTGTCCTTTTTCAGTTTGAAAATCCATTTGCAACCTATGGGTTTAACCCCATCAGGCAAAGCAACCAAGTCCCATACTTGATTTTCAAACATCGAATCCATTTCGGATCTCATGGCTTCAAGCCATTTCTCGGAGTCTTGACTCGTCAAAGCATTTGTGTAGCTAGTAGGTTCCTCATGTTCTAAAATCTCTATTTCAGAACTTTCAGTCAAAAGGAAATCAATATATCTCTTTGAAGGAATGACGGTCCTACTAGACCTACGTTGGGGAACAACAGGAGAAGTTTCCACCTCATTAGGTTGAGGGACTTCGCATGGATTATCTCCAAGTGGGACGGTAGAAGGCGCATGAATGGAATGCACCGCCTCCTGAGCATTTTCATGCTGGGTCGTCTTTGACGAGGTGTGAACCTCATCCATTTGTTGCTCATCTCGAATTTCTTCGAGATATACATTACTCCCACTTGTTTTTCTGGAAATAAACTCCTTTTCCAGAAAGACACCATCGCGAGCAACAAACACTGTGTTTTCGCTTTGGTTGTAGAAGTAGTATCCCTTAGTCTGTTTTGGGTAACCCACAAAAAGACACTTATCGGACTTGGGTGAAAGCTTATCAGAAAGTAAACGTTTTACATAAACTTCACAACCCCATGTCCTTAGAAAAGACAATTTTGGAACTTTTCCAGTCCACATCTCATATGGCGTCTTTTCTACTGCTTTGGACGGAGCTCTGTTGAGTGTGAATGCCGCTGTTTCAAGCGCAAATCCCCAAAATGAGGCAGGAAGGTTAGCAAGACTCATCATGGACCGAACCATATCTAATAAAGTTCGATTCCTTCTTTCGGAAACCCCATTCAACTGTGGTGTCCCTGGTGGAGTCAATTGCGAAAGTATTCCACAATCTTTCAAATGATCACCAAACTCTTGAGATAAATATTCACCACCACGATCGGATCGCAATGCTTTAATTTTCTTTCCAAGTTGGTTTTGTACTTCATTTTGGAATTCCTTGAACTTTTCAAAGGATTCCGACTTATGTCGCATGAGGTAAACATATCCAAATCTGCTCACATCATCAGTAAAAGTAATGAAATACCCGTACCCTCCCCTAGCCAAAGTACTCATAGGTCCGCAACAATCAGTATGTATGAGGGCTAAAAGATCATTGGCCCTTTCACTTGAGCCTGTGAAAGGAGACTTTGTCATTTTTCCCATTAAGCAAAATTCACATACTTCAAATGATTCAAAATCAAATGATTTGAGAATTCCATCCTTATGAAGTTTCTCTATGCGCTTTGAGCTTATATGACCTAATCGACAATGCCATAGGTAAGTAGGGTTCAAATCATTTGGTTTGTGTTTCTTGTTTTCTATGTGATAGATATGGTTTTGTAAGTCTAGTACATATAAACCATTTGATAATTTAGCAGAGACATAGAACATACCATTCAAATATGCTGAACAACAATTATTCATAATTTGAAATGAAAAACCTTCCGAATCCAAAATCGGAATAGAAATTATGTTCTTGGTAATAACTGGAACGTAATAACAATTATAAAGTTCTAATATTAAACCAGAAGGCAAGCGTAAACTATAATCTCCTACAGCTAAAGCAGCAACTCTTGCTCCATTGCCTACTCGGAGATCTACTTCGCCTTTGCTCAAGCTTCTACTTCTTTTTAGTGCTTGCACATTACCAATAATGTGCGACCCACAAGCGGTATCAAATACCCAAGAAGTAGTTGTAGCTAAATTAACTTCCATGACATTGATACTCTTGAACTGCTCTCTTGACCATTAGAACATCCTTATGTTCAGGTTCACCAGGTAAGTTCCCCTCGTCCTGAACCATCATACTATGCAACCTCCCTAATCTAGCATTCTTCTGAAACAAAGTTTTCAGTTGCTGGATTATTGTGTAGGCATCCAGACCATCAAAACGCTTTTGATACTCTGGTTCCATGCAAGCAAGCATCAAACATGTTACTTGCAGAGAGTTATCCTGGAGATTTTGTTTAGCTCGACATTGAGCTTCAGTAGTATTTTCTGGCAGGGGTTCAAGAGGGAGTGGATTTTCAAGAACACTTTCTTTTCCTTCCGCTCTGAGAACAATTCTCATAGCCTTTTCCCATTGTAGGAAGTTGTGTGCATTCAGTTTGTTTTCAATTAGAGGGCACAAGTTAAAAGTAGAGTTGTTGTTTGCACCAGACATGATAACTACAATAAAAGGTAAAGCAAGATTCAATATAATGTTTATCAAAAGTAGCAATTAAACAAATTTAATTAACTACTACCCTTTATTCAAAATTAGAAGTCCCCATTGAATAAAGAATTAACCAAGATCCCCTCCCACTACAATCAAACGGACTTTGGCCCTGCTACTTTAATTTATAGTATTCGAGGTAAGTTAACATTTTACTAATTATAACTGATTATAACTCTTGGTAGACAGGTTAACAACTCTTTGTATTTTCCTATCTCTTAGCTTCAAAACCCAAAACTTTGTCTTTTGATAGTTTTGTTGAGTTAAACCACACATTAACATGTAAGTTTTAAAAACCTACCCTACTATCCCCGGAATTATAAGCAACACCCTGCTTTGGCAGAACCTATTACTCATGATCTAAGGCTTTATAGGTGTTGTATGGAAAATCACTTAAACTCAATATTATTTTGGGACCTAAGTTTACTATGTTGGTTAATTAAAAGTGAACACATTGCTTTAAATAACCACATACATAAACTCAATAAACATTTTAAGGTAATATAAAATGCATAAAAATTAAATGTGATCCTAGTATGGCCCCTAAAAAAATAAGCTCAAATCTTCTTGGGTTCCTGTTCATCTTTCTTGGATCTCCATCCTTGAATTTCTGATTGAACCTTCTTACTCCATCGAGCTTATAATACGAACTTTATAATCTAATTTAAACTTTTAAATTAAATTACAACAATACAGAACGATGCACAGATCGTATTTCAAAATTTACAAGAATACAAAACGATACGCAGATCGTATTTTCTATCCTATTTTGGGCCATACTAGTCACTTGCCTGTAACAAAATATCATATATATTCCATACACGCATATAATATCAAACTATATTAAACACAAATTATTTACTTATTAACTATTAATAAGCAAATAACATTTCCAAAATAATTATAAAAACTTAAACAATTTAAGTTTAACATTATTTAAGAAACTTTATTATTTTAATTCAATTACTATTTAAATATGGCTAGAATAATCTTATTAATCAAGAATTTGCATTTATTGGAAACTTATGATTTATGCTCAACATACAAAATATATTTTCAGAGAAGAAAAAAAAAAAAAAATCAAGTTAATCAAAATTGATATTGGAAATTATTTTATAATTCTAACTTTCCTTTTTAATAAAAACAAATTTCCCAAAGCATTCAATAAAGACCATTTCCCAGAAATCTTTTGGAAAATAATCGTTTATTTGATAAAATCTCCATTTTTCCAAATAATGTAACTGCACAAAAATCGCAGCAACAAAGTCGCACAATATTATTTCAGTATTGCACGTGATTTAGGAGATCTGATATTTCCTTTTTTTTTATATATAATATAAAGAGAACAGGAAGGCAGGCATGAGACCCGCCCCTGCCTCGCCGTGAAGCACGAAGGCCAAACCCAGTCACGCCGGCCAGCAGCCACCAGGACCGCCGGCCAGCGACCCAAATTTTCCAGTCACGCTGGTCGACCCAGCCACCAGACGAAGCCGGCCAGCCATGGTGGGTTGTTTTATTTGTAAATTTGTGCAACAATTACCCAAATTTAATTAATCTTTATCCAACTTTTGTTTAATGATTAACAAATTTAATTAGGTGTGATAATCCGAAAATTATGGCAGAAAATTTGAATAAATTAACAAAATTAAAACTGAATTTTAGGTTTGTTAAAAGTTAGATTTCAATTAGAATCTTTATTCAAATTAAATCTAACAAGAATTCAAAATTTAGGGCATAATTATCTCATTTTATTCAAATAATTCAGAAAAATAACAATTATAATCCGAAAAATTCGAATTAAATTATGAGGCGGTTCTATTGAATTTTCTTAACAAATAAAATTAAAAATTTTAATTGTTATCCTTAAATTTTATGATTAATCGAATTAAACATAAAAATTAACCAAATTCAATAATTAATATACAAAAATTCCGAAAATTAGTTAAAAAATTACCAAAAAATTTCGGCTGTTGTATAAAAATTAGGGGATAATCAGTAGATTTATTTAACAAATAAAAATCAAATCTTTAATTGTTAAAAAATTATTTCCATGATTAATCTTATTAACCAATAAATAATTTAAAATCTGACGAATTTAATTTTAAAAAATCCGAAAATTTTTATGTGATATTAACTGTTAATTTCGACCCTGTGATAAAAATTTCGGAATTTTATAAATTTATTTTGAGCAAAAATTAATTAAATCACGATTTAATGATTCCAATCAATTAATATCATATATTAATTTTGCAAATTCAAGCCATAAATAAATCTTCCCTTAATTGAATCAAAATAATAATGTTGCATACAATCATGATCATAAAATATTATGCAAGAGGCTAAAACTGATACCACTGTAGGAACATATAGATGCATAAAGCGGAATTTCAGGAAACAATTTCCTAACATCTATCACAGGATCTCATGCATAACGATAGTACAGATCAGATTAAGTCGAAAGAATAATCACCTTTGAAGCGTGTTCTCCCGTTCGTATGCAAGCTTCGAAGATCTTAGAGCCCCACTTGTTGCTCCTCTACTCAGTCCACAAGCACGAATTGAATCCCACGTATGCTAGTACGGAAGAGAACGATCACAATCCGTCTCTTGCTTTGTTTGGGATGTACGGCGTTTAGAGAATGACAGTTAGGGTTTTGTGTTTGCTTTTTGTGTCAGATATTCAATGAACGTTGTTACTGAATCCCTGACATTATAACTATTATAATGTTTAGGGCTTTTAAGTTAACACAAAGCCCAACCTTATTTCTCTTAGCAGGCCGGTTGCCATAGGACCTTTTGGGCCCATTCCAATTAGTGCTTATATGTGTGACCTTATAGGATTAATATATTTTAGTTGTAGGTCCAATCAATATTGTCCTACTAATCACATTTATTCTCTAGCAAGCAAATATGATTACTAAAATAATTAATTTATTATCTTCATAATTAATTCCTATTTATATTTAGTAATTGCCGGAAATGTCTAAGGACATAATTCCTTCATCCAAGATCCTAAGATCCATTGAAGAATTAAGCACATTATGTATTTAGACTTAATTCTAAAATCTTTTAGGTAAGCAAAAACCTTTTGCTAATAGTCTAGAAACTATTCTTGGTCTAGAAACTAAAATCCTTAATCATGCAACATAATCAAGCCATAATCTCATGCATAATTAAGACATATTTAAAGCAATAAATAACTTAAAACATGCATAAGATATAAATGTGATCTAGTATGGCCCGACTTCATCTTGAAGCTTCAACTTCAAAATCCGTCTTGAAAATGGATTGGAAACTCCGTCTTGAATTTCACCATGGGAGGCGCCATTTTCTTCAAATAGGATCAGCTATAATTAAACTAATTACAACTATTTGATGGTACGCAGACCATATTTAAATTGAAAAAACTTTGGTGCATTAGACCAATATTACATTCAAATTAATGGTACGCATACCATATTTTCTATCCTATCTGGGCCATACTAGTCACTTTTCAATAACCTGCAAAACAGTACATATAATATATACCATTCACCCATTCATTATCATGAATGGCCCACATAGCTGGTTAGTAGAACATGTTATGCATCACATAAATATTTGCAGCAATTAATCAAGGGCACCAATAATCTACCAATTATCCAGTCCTTATTAATTCTAATCAAGTTGTTTAACCTTAAAGGAATGTAGACCTAGTCAAGAGTTTATGACTAAAACGCTCCCACTTAAACCAATAAATTCACATGCTTTACTAATTTTAAACATAAAAATGTATTTCCTAGTTTAACCGGAAACATACAAATTTAATTAAAATTTAAAGCTCATATAAATTTATAATTGAATCCATTTAATTTATTTTCAGTTGAATTAAATTGAATTTAAATTAACGGATATTTAATGAAATACCCCCGAGTTTTGCCTTAATTCACCAAATGCCCATCAAGTTCCAATAATTCACCAAATACCCCTCACAAATGACTTAATACCCCAAATACCCCTCCATGACGTCATCATCCTTAATTAACTCAATTATCATCTAATTAACCCACCCATTTACACATTTTTCCTAATTAACCCATTTTTTCCTAATTAACCCATCTTCTTCCTCTCACTCCTTCCGCCACCAACCCTTCTTCCTCTCCCTTCTTCCGCCACCACATTGCACCCGTTTTCTCCCTCCATGACCCATCACCGCCGCCACCACCTCGCCCCCATTTACCATTGAAGCCCCTCGCCTTTTCCTCCTCCCTCACGCCCTCCCTCCCTACATTACCACCACCGCCGCCACTCATCACCACCATCTGATCTCCTCCCCCGACAACACCAACACCACTCATCATCACCATTTTTATTTCCTTTGCAAATTCCAATTCTTCAAAGCAAATGATGCGTCAAATCTCATCAATCGACATCCAAGAACAACTCTAAACCCAATTATCATCCTCCTCCAGATCCACTATCTTTCTTCAAAATAAACCCATCTTTTTCCATTATTGATTTCTTTGCATTATTTAGGTTTTCATCTCCAATTTTTTTGGATGGATTCGCACTTTTCATCTCCCTATATCACACAAATCAAATTTTCATTCAATTCACACTTTTTCAATTAGTTAATTCCAGCCAAAAATTCGTCTTAATCGAATAATTTTCAGCCAAAAATTCTAGTTGCTTCCTCGTTTTCCAGCCAAAAATGGCGGTGCAAGGTGGGTTTGGTAAATTGGTGGTGGTGATCGAATGGTCCAGAAAAAGGGAGAGAGTTTGAGTAGAATCTTGATTTTGTGGTCCCTGAGTTATGGTGGTTTCTAGGGTTCCTGGGCATTGAGTTCGACGAGGACGAAGGAGATGGCGGGGTGCTGGAGGCAGTAGCAGGGGGCTTCCATGGAGGAAAGGGAATGAGGAACAAGGGTGACCGAATCAATTGAGGTGGGTGGTGGGTTAATGGAAGAAGGAAGGGGAGTGAGAAAAGAAAAAGAAATGGGTGGGTTAATGGGTTAATGGGTGGGTAATTAAGGATTAGGGGGTTAATGAGGGATTAGGTGAGTAATTAGATCGTAATTGGTCGATTATGAGGATGATGACATCATAGAGGGGTATTTGGGGTATTAAGTCATTTGTAAGGGGTATTTGGTGAATTATTGAAATTTGATGGGCATTTGGTGAATTAAGGCAAAACTCGGGGGTATTTCATGAAATATCCGTTAAATTAATTCAAGGTTTTAATTTTAGTAAAATAATTAGTATAAATTAAAATTTATAATAATTAGATTATTCAAAATTAAATTCGGAGAAAACAATTTAAATTACTTATTTTAAAATTAATTAAAATCGTTTCCGAACTGAAAATTTAAAATTAAAATCAAAACGCATCAATCGTAACAAGACGAGGCACTTGGGCTTGCGCCCAAGCCCCGTCAAGTGCACGAGGCAGCATCGCCCCTCGACTGATCGTATAGCATCACGCAAGCAGGCCACACGCAACGCAGCAAGCCCAGGCCACGCTGCGCGCAGCCCGCTCACTCGTCGCGTCTGCTTGCTTTGCTGGGCGCGGCAGTGCGTGCTGTGGCGCAGCACGCTTGCTGCCCACACGCGACTGCTCGCATGACTTGCGCCTATGCCCATCGCCCTCGCCCTTGCCCCTTCGCCCACGCTGCACACAACACTCGACACAAGGGCAGCGTGCTGCCTTGTGCTCGTGTGCCATGGCCCTTGCTCGCTGCATTGTACCGCATGGGTGACGAGCTCCCTTGCTCGTTGTCACATGCCCGCACTATACAACACCCCTTAAGGGTAACGCGTAGCGTCCATTGCTTTGTGCGTGCAAGTTTTATGAGCGAATTGCATAAAAATTAAAACTTTTATTTAAAATCAATGACAAATTAATAAATCATATTAATTTCATAATTTTAGGGCGAAAAATCGAAAATTTATTAATCAATTAATTTACGATTATCATGGATTCAAATCTAGGTCATAAAAGTTTAAAATTTGTCATAAATTAACAATTTTTATGGTGGTTTTTAATCATGGATACCTAATTAAATTGTCAATTAATTATGAAAATCAAATCAAATTCTAAATTATTCGAATTTCAACAAATTAATTACAATTACAAATTAGGTTGTAAAATTAACAAGCTTAGGCATTCTAATTTGTTAAACATATACAGTAGGTCAATCAAAAATTCAAGATTTAAAACAAGAATCGCAAATATTCAATTTAACATCTTAAAATTACAAACTTTTGCGTTCTAAAAACTAAAACCTCCGAAAAGTCATAGTTAGGCTTCGAATTTGGGAATTCTGGGTTCGGCCGAAAAACAATATTTTTGTCAAAATTTTAGAATGCCTTTTACATGAGGAATTTACACAAAAATCACTCGATTTCGTTGAGTAACGAAGAAACTGCCGAAAAACTGCGTACATATAATTAAATAAACGCAATTTGCAATTAATTAACAATTACGAAAATTAATCACCCCTTTTAATTCTTTGCAAATTTGTAAAATTTAACCATGTTAAGCAATTATTATGGAATTCATTAGAGGCTCGTGATACCACTGTTAGGTTATGATACATATAAACGAATATAAATCATGCGGAAATAACCATAAGTACCAGGATTCCAAATTAATTGCCACATAACAATTAGCATATTTTAGATGCATAAACTTTGTAGCGTGCCCTCCCTTGCTGCGCCCGAACCGAACAAGAAAAAGTCTTTAGGACTCCAAGTGTCGTCCCTCCGTAGAAAGTCCACAGCACGTCCGGATGCGCCTTAAGATTGACCAACTAGAATCGCCCTTAAGGTACTAATAATACTCGGCTAATATGGGCAAGTATTTGGCTGAATTTTTGCTCAAATTCTTACCTTTGAATACTTGAAACTCGTTATAAATTATGAGCCTTGATCTCATATTTATAGGCCATGGAATAAGCAATCGAATCCTACTAGGATACGAATTAATTAAATTAGAATCCTAGCGGAACTCTAATTAATTAATTTATCTTTTAGGATTAGGAAATTTAATCATCAAACGAATCCTATACGCTTTAGGTTTCGTATGTGAACACAAACTCCACACGAGCATGACCCGCAAGCGTGCAGGCCATGCCCGCGCACTGCCCACACGGCCACTCGGCCCACGCGAGCTACAAGCCCACGCGAGCAGCAGCATTGCTCGCAGCCCATTGCACGCAGCTGCGCGCGCAGCCACGGCCTGTTGGGCCTGGCGTGGCCTTGGTTATTCGTGTGGCGCGCTGGCTTGCTGGACGCGGGACTGGCTTCGTGCTGGGCCTTCGTCTAGCAAGCTCGTCCGATGCTAATTCATACGATGCGCCTTCCGATTAATTTCCCGATTCCGGAATTCATTTCCGATACGAACAATATTTAACATTTCCGATTCCGGAATTAATTTCCGTCTCGAACAAATATTTAAAATTTCCGTTTCCTGAATTATTTTCCGATTCCAATAATATTTCCAATTCTGACAATATTTCCGTTTCCGGCAATATTTCCGATTCCGGCAATATTTCCATTTCCGATAATATTTTCCGATACGTACCATGTTTCCGTTTCCGTCAACATCTACGACTTGGATAATATTTATATTTCCGATACGATCCATATTTTCGTTTCCGGCAATATTATCGTTTCCGAAGTATTCATTTCTTTGCCTTTGACGATCTCAGCTCCCACTGAAACCAAGATCCATCGATTCTGAATATTGATTAGATAGAGTATTTAATGCCATTAAATACTTGATCCGTTTACGAACTATTTGTGTGACCCTACGGGTTCAGTCAAGAGTAAGCTGTGGATTAATATCATTAATCCACTTGAACTGAAGCGGCCTCTAGCTAGGCATTCAGTTCACTTGATCTCACTAAATTATTGACCTGTATAATTAATACTGAACCGCATTTATTAGACTTATCCTTAAATGCCATACTTGGACCAAGGGCATTATATCCTTCACATCCTTGACAATTTTCGCGTACTCTGGCCTAACTTAAAAAACGATTCGCAAAGTAATCGTTGGCTCACCAACAATACTTATGAGTGGCATAACAGCATTAAAGCTAAAAACTAAATAATCTGACGTTCACCTGAGTCAAGTCTTTGTAAGAAACTATCCTATAGTAAACCAATATGTCATCCTAAATAGTTGGCTTGTAACATAGGGCTGGTTCTGCTACTTGGCGCCTAACTGAAGGCCAGAGATTAGGATGTCTTGAGTATGTCGCCCCAATTGCCAGTCCGATAGCAGAAATAGTAACTCTTGTCTCCACCCGTCGTTCCCCTTTTCTAGGATCTCCAGTCTTCCAACTCCAGTTCTCCTCTGCATCAACTAGCAACATGTCGCTCGAAGATTTGGCCGCACAGGTCCAGCTAATGGCCACTGCTATGGAACAGCTCCGCATGGAAAGTAAAAAACTAACGGCTACTCATGCCCAAAATGAGCAGGATAATGTAAGGAAGATCGAGAAAATGGTCCTTCAACAGACCATGGGAAGCAAATTCTTCTCGGTCGGTCCTAACCTCTTGTTGGAAAATTATCAGACAAGTTTAATTCATCCGACTTTCACAAGTTCAAGGTGACAGATAATTCTAGGAATAACCTATTGAGCTTTGTGGGCGTGATGAACCTAAAGGGCGTGGATAGATCCATGTATCTGCCAGCATTCCCCTTGTCCTTGGAATCGACTGCACTCCACTGGTTATATGAACTGGACCCTAAGACTTTCCCCACTTTGGAGGACTTTCTAACATCTTTGTCAAACAATACTCGTCAAACATGGACTTTCAAGTAACCATGCGCGAGCTAGAAGTCCTCTCGTAGAAAAAGAACGGAGGATTCACGACTTACTTCAGTCGATGGAGAGCGCAAGCCGCTTAGATAAATACAGAGGCCTCCCGAACCAGAGCTAGTCCAAAAGTTCATTGACAACTTGGACCTAGCTTACAAACAACATGTTCGGTACCTCGGTCCGGATTCCTTTTAGAGAATCAATGACGTAGGCATCAAAATTGAAGATGATATCTTCAAAACCCAGAATGCTGCGGCAAAAGCGCAATACGCGCAGCGGAACAACACTTACAAGAAAGGCGAACAATCTCAGGCCAAGAGGTCCATGCTGTCAAAAACAGTCCACCAAGGACCAAACGCTGGTTCAAGGGCCGAAAGTTCTCCCCACTAGGGTCAACTTTAGGAGCGGCATTCGACTGACTCTGCGCTCACGGAAAATTGGTTCCATTAGAACCAACACTCGAGCCTACAGTAAAAAACAAGTACTGGGTTGACTCTGCCTACTGCAAGTACCACAGGGTCAGAGGCCAGGATATCAAAGATTGCTGGTTCCTTAAGAACACAATACTGGATATGATAGAAGACAACATCATCATTCCCCTATCCAACGTGAACAAACTAAGCAACAACACCAGCCCTCTGGGAGCCTGCTGCATAACACTCGATCACCCAGAGTGCACAACTATTGATCACCCAGAGAGCACAGCTATTGATCCCTCAAGGGGAACCGCTGGCCCGATTACCAGCACACTATGAATGTAACGACATCTGCGGCGTTTGGGACGATAATACCGATGATGTCTACTTGTTCCAAGCTGAAGCCAAAGGCCAGAACTACTTCACCGAATACTGGCAAGAAATACCCTTCACCTACCCTCCTACTGAAACCTAGGTCAACAACTTAACCCTGTATGGAAGAGTATATCAACTGGATATTAGCCCGCCACCTACGAGCGATATCCATGTCCGGCAAAACACCGAACAGACCTGACCCAACACCATAGCCGGGGTCATCGAAGATCCATTTCTAAGACAGTTAAAGAAGACCAAGGAAGAAATCACCCTCTGGGATCTCATGTGCACCTCAAAAGTGCACTGTGACAAAGTGATTAGGTCCCTTGACCTTGTCTCAGTCCCCACATATATCACTCCAGACTTGCTAGTGAACCAAGTCACTAGGAACTTAGAAGATCGAGCAATTGTCTTTACTTAAAATCACTTACCCAAAGAAGGGAGCGCCCATAACAAAGCGCTTTACTTAGTGGTCGGATGAAAAGGCCAAAACATCCCACTCGGATTGGTAAACACCGGCTCAGCTGTAAACGTTTGCCCGCTCCGCACGGCTCGATTCCTTTGGCCTGGAAGGATACTGATCTCCAGCCATCTAGTCAAGGAATAAGAGCCTATTATAACTCCAATTGAGCATTGTATGGCAAGATTAAGCTCACCATACAGACCGGACCTGTAGCAAGAACTACGGATTTCCAAGTGGTGGACATCAAGCCCATGTTCAACCTTCTCCTAGGTTGCCCATGGCTACACGGCCTGGGAGGAGTAGCTTCCACTCTGCACCAAATGGTCAAACTTAACCATAACGGAGTGACACTAGCCATCCATGACCTACCTCTCGACGTCAGTTGCTCCATGATCGAGACAACGGTCGAACGGGAAGACTTGTACGGCTTTCAAGTAGACGAGACTGTCTCAGCCATTGAGGCATACGATCCTACATTCTTGAATCCACGAGCATCACAGATTATACCGAGGATGATGCTATCCTATGGATACTTTCCAAGGATGCCCCTGGGCATAAGGGGAAGAAATATGACTTATCTCCCCTTACCCATGTTCTCCCCATTTTTTGGTTTGGGCTACAAACCGCGATAGGGAGAGGCTGACTTAGGCAGAAGCCAAATGCGCATAGGAAGGATACAAACCGAAAATCAGGGCGGTCAAGAAAAGCCCACCCTTAATGGTATGTTGGTGCGAGAAGGAGAAGACTACCCATTTTACGGCTTTCCGAAACCATTTGTCAGTAATGGCATCCAGAAGCCTGGAGATTTTCCATGACTGCAACCTCTCGGATGAGGCATTATACCTCGCCCTAGACAGGCATGAACATGAGCTATCCATAGAACTGCAAGCCTTGCAATCAGTGTTCGACGAGCTAAAGCCGTTGGCAGAAGAACCCGACTTTGTCACCCTGGCCTTGCAAGATGAAAACTTCGACCCAATTCTGCTAATCGCTCCATCACCCCACACTGCTACAGGAAATGAAGGGGACTAGCACCGGACTATCAATTGGACTAGCTCCAAAGGAATCATCTTTGAGATGACGACCAGACAAGAACCGGGATCCCTCGCCGATGAACTCGCAACCGGACTAGACCCCAGGGTCCAATCTGAGTCTTAAGAAGCCAAAAATAGCTATCACCGAGGCCAATTTAAGTTGTTTTCAATAAATCTCGGACGATGCTTCCCGAGAAAACTAGTTAAACGTATTCTTTATGTTCTTTCTTTTAATCAAGTATGTTTTAAAACTCCAGTTTTCTTTCATTAAAATCAACAACATTATTAGAAATGATCTACACTATTAGTCCAATAACCAGAATTATTAAGAAACTTTGCGGATAAAATAAACAAAGGGCCACTGTGAGCCAAATATACAAAAACTCACTCAGTCAATCCGTCAGACGGTTAACTATAAATCAAACATACATTTGGTACAAATGGGCAACCGACGAAAAATAATAATAATAGACAAACGATTATCTTGAAGAAATAGGGTTCATAGAATCGCCAACCGCGTACACATAAACATCCACATCTTGCCCAACTAAGCACCCCTCACAAAACCGTCTTAAGTAACAAATACAGAATAAAATGCTAAATCATTAAGTATTTCACGTACTAAACCTAATAACTCCGCAAAGTATACTTAATTTTGGTTCAAGAACCTTTAGTGGACGACCATAATTTGCAAATTATGTACACAAAAAACAACAGGAATATGCGCCCAGGAAACCTCGAAGCGCTGGAATTTTCCAGCACTGAAAGTGCACCGCTAGAAAATTCTAGCGCTCAAAAGTTGAGCGCTGAAATATTCCAGCGCTTGAGTTAAAGTGTTCGGAATTCTTTCTGCACTTTTACAAAAACATTCCGAACACTTGGGGGGAACATAATCGCATAAATCTGTGCAGAATTTTTCGTGCAAACTTAAAAAAATTCTAAGGAACCCACAAATGCAAATATTTTCTCAGTCAGATTTATTTCGCTTGATCCTTAGCTAGAACTACCCGCGACCGAATTTTAAATTGAGTTAATTATGCTTGGGGAGGATACGTAGGCAATCCAAAAAGCGGATTTGGTCTAAATAATTTGCAAAAATTGCTAAAAAAAATCCTTTCTTGAAATATGAAATAACAAACACTCGCATCTCGAGTTCAAACAAAAATAAACATTACGGAAATGGAAGGGGCACAAGACGCCGCAAACTGTCCTAGAGCATCTACTATAATCATCAGGATCACCAAACAACGCCTTGTGGAAGTCAGACGCCTGAGTACAATCTTTCATTGCTCCCACGTCGACCTCCATAGATGTTAAAGCCTCGCTCACCTTATCAAGGCTTGCATCAACTACGGCCTCAACAGGAATGGCTAAAGAAACAGGCGTAGTAACGCTAGGGGATTCAACAGCTACCCTTGTAGAAGCATAAGTCTTCCTAGTCCACGTCAGCTTCTTACTTTTCTCACGACGACGACCCCTACTTGGAACTAATTCAGCACTCTTTACGGGCGCAGTAACATCACGCCAAGGTAACCTGTGTCTTGGCCGATGATCAACATAGGGATGCTCAACCCTATATCTCCTTTTTGTCTGCCTCCTCTGGGTTCTAGCACTGGCATCCTGAGACCTCAACACAATTTTTCGATCAAACTTGGGTCTATTCCGTGATTGTAGTATTTCAACAGGTTCAGCACTACGAGCTTGGGCCTTCTCTGCAGCATCATCTGAACTCATCCAAAGCTTGTAATTCTCAGACAAGGCGATATTCCCCTCATTACTAACATTCCAACGGGGCAAGCGATCATAACCTTCCGCGCACCCCAAGAGACGCTGACGGGAGTAAGAACTGACATTACGTGGAGTAGTATCCGCAAAGGGGATAACCTATTGATGACCATACTGCCTCATAACGCGGTACGGGAACAAATAGGTGGGATGCACTAGCCCTGCAAGTAACGTAAAAATAGCGCGTCCCGTCCCACCTGTCATAGACTGCAGACCCCACCACGGAATCACCCAGTTAACAGAAAAAAGGCCATGGATAAGATACGAAGTCCACTCGGCTTCATTCTCTCCTTGGTGTAGATACTTCCTACTGCCAAGAGCCCAGGGACAATAGGTCCTAAGATCAGACGGAGCCTCTAAGATTCTAAGTAGTTCCATCAGCCAAATCTGAAAAAATGGTGAAAGAAACAGTAATCAATTATCAAGGTTCGCAATAAAACGAATCGGGAAAAAATAATAATGGACAAAACAATTGCAGCGCCAGAAAATATCAGCGCTCAAAGTCCAAACGCTGGAATATTAAAGAGCTGGAATTTTCCAGCGCTTCTACTGTTCAAAAGAAAATCATCAGCGAGTCGAAATAAAAAATGAAGTCGCAAAAAAAATGATTTTTATTATAAATTGATTACTTGCAACAGCAAGAGGCTACCCCCGACAGGCCCGCACTTCACATCCTTTTTCAAAGCATCCGCCCTAAGAATAGTCTCGGCAACCACCATGGGCATCATGGAGTACCGAATCTCCATGAAGCTGATGATAGGCATGAGTCTCAAGTCTCCAAACGTACTTTCATTGTTATGAAATAGGTAGCAGTTTAGCATACAATATTCAAAATTAAAATCCAAGAAAATAATTTAAATTATTAACTTTAAAATTAATTAAAATTACGTAAACTGAAAATTTCAAATTAAAATTTCAAAACGATCTAATCGCAACGCAACAACCCCACGCAACGCACGCCCATGGGCCACACGCACACAGCCATCGCTGGCCATGTGCGCGCAGCCCATGCGCTGCGTCGCATCGCTGCTGCTCCCCGTCGCAAGGTGCGCGCCAGCGCTTGTCGCAACAAGCATGCTGCTGACCATCGCTGGGCGCAGCGCTCGTCGCACGTCGCAACAAGCACGCTGCTCGCCATCGCTGGGCGCAGCGCTCGTCGCACGTCGCAACAAGCACGCTGCACGCCATCGCTGGGCGCAGCGCTCGTCGCACGTCGCAACAAGCACGTTGCACGCCATCGCTGGGCGCAGCGCTCGTCGCACGCACACTAGCGCTCGCTGCGCGCGAGGCTCCGCATGCTTGCGCGAGGCAGTGCGCGCTGTGGCGCAGCACGTTTGCTGCCCACACGCGACTGCTCGCTCCTTGCTCTCGCCCTTGCCCATGCGCCCATTGCTCACAGCCCACGACACAAGGCAGGGCTGCTGCCTTGTGCTCGTACACCATGCCCTTGCTCGCTGCATTCGTACCGCATGGGCGACGAGCTCCCTTGCTCGTCGTCGCATGCCCGCACTATACAACACCCCTTAAGGGTAACACGTAGAGTCCATTGCTTTGTGCGTGCAAGTTATATGAGCGAATCGCATAAAAAATTAAAAATTTATATTCAAAATTAATGACAAATTAATAAATAATATTAATTTCATAATTTTAGGGCGAAAAAATCGAAAATTTATTATTTAATTGATTTCCGATTAACATGGATTCAAGTCTAGGTCATAAAAATTTAAAATTTAACATAAATTTACAATTTTTATGGTGGTTTTTAATCATAGGTATCTAATTAAATTATAACTAATTATGAAAATCAAATTAATTCTAAATTATTCCAATTTTCAACAAATTAATCATAATTACAAATTAGATTGCATAATTAACAAGGCTAGGCATTCAAACTTGTTAAACATATACAGTAGGTCAATCAAAAATTCAAGATTTATCAACAAGAATCGCAAATATTTAATTTAACATCTTAAATTTACGAAATTTTGCATTCGAAAAACTAAAACCTCCGAAAAGTCATAGTTAGGCTTCGAATTTGAGAATTCTGGGTTCGGCCGAAAATTACTATTTTTGTCAAAATTTTAGAATGCCTTTTACATGCGGAATTGACACAAAAATCACTCGATTTGGATGAGTAACGAAGAAACTGCCGAAAAACTGCGTACGTATAATTAAATAAACGCAATTTGCAATTAATTAACAATTACGAAAATTAATCACCCCTTTTTAATTCTTGCAAATTTGTAATATTTAACCATGTTTATGCAATTTAGATTATGAAAATAATAAGAGGCTCGTGATACCTCTGTTAGGTTATGATACATATGACAATTCATAAATCATGCGGAAAAACCATAAAGCCAGGAAAGCATATTATATTCACATAATCATTTAGCATAGAATTGATGCATACATGTTGTAGCGTGCCTTCCCCTAGCTGCGCCCGAACCGAACAAGAACAAGTCTTTAGGACTCCAAATGTCGTCCCTCCGTAGATAGTCCACAGTACGTCCGGATCCGCCTCAAGTTAGACCAACTAGAATCGCCCTTAAGGTTACTAGGAATTTCGGCTAGTGTTTGCAAGTGTATGGTTAATTTTATTTCAAAAACTTACCCTTTGAATACTTCAATCGTTTTTGCAAATAATGACCCTAGGCCCTTATTTATAGAGGTATGGAAAAGGAACTGGAATCTTATTAGGATACTAATTAGTTAAACTAGAATCCTAGTAGGACTCTAATTAATTAATTTTATCCTTTTAGGATTAGGAATTTAATCATCAAACAAATCCTATACAATTTAGGTTTCGTATGTGAACACAAACTCTACACGAGCATGACCCACGAGCGTGCAGGCCATGCCCGCGCACAGCCCACACGGCCGCTCGGCCCACGCGAGCCGCAAGCCCACGCGAGCAGCAGCACAGCTCGCAGCCCATCGCTGCGCGCGCTGCCATGGCCTGCTGGGCCTGGCCTTGCGCTGGGCCTGGCGTGGCCTTGGCTGTTCGTGTGGCGCGCTTGGCTTGCTGGGCGATGGCCTGGCTTCGTGCTGGGCCCTCGTCCGGTAGGCCTCGTCCGATGCTTATTCGTACGATACGCTTCCGATTAAATTCCCGGTTCCGGAATTCATTTCCGGTACGAACAATATTTAATATTTCCGATTCCGGAATCAATTTCCGTTTCGAACAAATATTTAATATTTCCGTTTCCGGAATTATTTTCCGATTCCGATAATATTTCCGATTCTGACAATATTTCCGTTTCCGGCAATATTTCCGATTCCGGCAATATTTCCATTTCCGATAATATTTTTCGATACGTACCATGTTTCCGTTTCCGGCAACATCTATGACTTGGATAATATTTATATTTCCGATACGATCCATATTTCCGTTTCCGGCAATATCATCGTTTCCGGAGTATTCATTTCTTGCTTGTGACGATCTCAGCTCCCACTGAAACCAAGATCCGTCGATTCCGAATATCCATAGATAGAGTATTTAATGCCATTAAATACTTGATCCGTTTACGTACTATTTGTGTGACCCTACGGGTTCAGTCAAGAGTAAGCTGTGGATTAATATCATTAATTCCACTTGAACTGAAGCGGCCTCTAGCTAGGCATTCAGCTCACTTGATCTCACTGAATTATTAACTTGTTAATTAATACTGAACCGCACTTATTAGACTTAACATAGAATGCATACTTGGACCAAGGGCATTATTTCCTTCAGTAAGTCCTCTAGCTGGGTATGGTGGAGGACGAAATGGTCTATTATCCGAATGGAGGACCTTCCTCTTTCAGAGCGTCTTTCTCGCTGGAATTACCGGCCTCGCTTCTTGTATAAAAATGACGCTTATCCTAGCCTTCTGTCAAGAGAATGGAGGCTCATGAAGCCTTTATTTCAGGCCGAAATATATCGGCTGTCTGCAAAGAGTCACGCGTGGGTGCCTAATAGTTGGCTTCCCCATGTGGGTCAGTTTACCAACATGGTCTTTCTTGCGGCCGTTGGTCTCTGCCCTTACTTACATAGAGGTAGTATTGCGTCTATTTTTCATAAATAACCTTGTTTTCTTGTCCTTCACTGATCGCCTTGGCTTGTGTAGGTTCTGCTATGAGTCGTCTGTCCCCAGAAGACAAGGGATTAGTGGACGTGCCCACCTGATTGTCCTAGGTGTATACGGACGACGTCTTTAAAGCCGTGGAGGCCAAGAAGAAAGAATCCTCGAATAAGTCGGATGAGGGGGCTTCTGGTGACGCTTCCATGGTACGTTTTATTAAGTTGGACGCATTTCTAGAGTATTTAAAGTCTATGTCAGTTTATTCACCCATTTCATTTTCAGGGCCTACTTCATCGGCTACGAAGAAACGTCCTGCCTCTTCGTCAGTAGCCCCTAAGCCCAAGCGGCCCTTTTTCAAGAGGTTGGGCAGTACTGATGCTGCTGTGAAGCCGTCAGCCCCTCTGGATGGGGGAGAGAGAGCCTCTGTTCCACAAGTGACATATCTCCGTCATGTGCCAAAGGAGACGTCTCCCCAGGTGGGGGATGAGGGTGATTCAGCAGCCAAGGCATCTGCTACTAGGACAGCTACTGGTGAGGCTGGTGCATCTCGCGAAGCTATGGATATTGGTCGTGCTGATGCTTCCTTGTCTATAGAGAGGAAGAGCAGGGAGTCCAAAGACCCTTCTCCTGCTGGGGACGTGTCAATGCCTCCGCTTGCTCCGTCAACTAGTTAGTTCTTTAATACTTAGGACGTCTTGATAACTTAGTGGTTTGGTATATTGATTGATGTATGGATGTTAGCTCAGGTGATACGTTCGAACGGATGAGGCGGACCGAGGTGGCGAATATTCCCTCATCTGGCGGGTTTAGCTCGGAGGAAAAGGACAAGATCCTTTCTACAGTCTATGGTGCTATTCCGAAGGAGTTTGTGAACTCTCTGCCTGGAATTGACTAGGGGTACTTCGGAGCCATGCAGTCCCTCGTACTTGACGTGAGCATTATCTTAAATTTGGTTTTACACTCTCTTTAGTTTTTCCCCTAATATTTTGGAGTGAATTAAACCTGTTTCGGTGCTTGGCAGCTCTTCATGTTTTGGTCGTGCTGAGAAAATGGCAAGAATGATCAATGAGGACGCGGATGTCTAGGTCAGGTCAGAGACGACTGCTCTGAAAAAGGCCGAGGAGGATGCTCGGAATTATGAGAAGAAGCTGTTGGAGCATGAGGAGAAGATGACTGCTCTTAGGATAAGGTATGCTACCGTCTCAGAGCGGGTTACAAACTTCTCTTCCAAAGTGGACGCCCTGTAGAAGAAGCTTAAGGCCACCCAAGATGAGATTGAAACCATTCGGGGCGAAGCCACAAGTTCCTACAAGCTTGGGGAGGAGGCCATTTTGGAGAGTGATCGGCGGGCTTGGGACCAATCGATGGATGGTAAAGACTTTTCCTGGTTCAGACGCCGGATTTCTTACCAGATGGTCGTCTCGGCCTCTCAGCGCCTTGGGCTTGATCCTCCTGAGTTTTTTAGTGAAGGGGAGGAAGAGGACGCGGAGGAAGAGGAGGTAAACTCTCCTGAAGAACAAGACGTCCAGGACGGAAGCTCGACGGCGCCTCATCCGTAGTCTGCTGCATCTTACTCTTGATTTGTGTGGCGCCGTAGGCGCTTGTAATAACATTGATGCCTTAGGGCATTTATTTTATTTGGGTTTGCTGCGCCTTGTGCGCATGTATGAACGTTTTGTGCCTTCTGTGCACTTATCTTTTCATTCCATTTCAGTTTCATACTGATTTTTCGGGAACATGCTTTCTTTCCCAATAGTGGAAGGTTACCCTAGTGTTTTAGGTGATCAGCCTAATTTGGGGCGCTAATCTAGGCCACTCCACAGGTCGTCAATCGATTAGTCTTTTGTGACGCCTTCAAAAGAGAGGGCGTCCATGACTGCTTTGTTGAGTCTTTGATGCGTTTTCACGTCTTTAACATTGCTAATTAATTTAGGCCACTTCTAATGTCGTCGTTCAATTAGCCATTTGTGACGCCGCCAAGTTGGAGGACGTCAAGGTGGAGGAACTTCTTTGATTGAGTTACTTTCTTTCGTTTGTTATATGATCTGGAGTTCATTCGATGAGTGGCTTTATTGGGCCATAAGTTTATCAGAGTTTCGACAGGAGGAACATTATCATAAAGTTAACATTTTGCTAAGTAGCAAAAATAGGTTGGCCGCTTTGTAGGCAAGCATTACAGGCCGTTTTGTTGGCTCTTACATAGTTGCTAGGTCGTTTTGTAGGCTCATATTACATTAAGTATTCTGACTAGTATAATGACATTCTACTCTTCAGCCACTTTTCTCTATTTTGACTGGGATACTCTCGCTGGCAGTGGGTGGCTCCTCTTCATATTCCCTTTTGCCTTTGGTCCCGGCCGGGTCTTTCCTCCACGCTGACGGGTTAAGAGTTGTGAGGTAACAGTCTCTCGTTTGCTGTTGGTCTCCATGTATAGTCCTTATTGCCCCATCGTGACATACATACTTCAGGAGCATGAGATGGGTGACGACCACTGCCTTAATCTTGTTCAAGGTGGGGCGCGCAAAATGACATTGTATGCCGTCAAATCTTTAACTATTAGGAAGTCCACCCACATCTTTCGTCCATGTTTACGCTTTCCAATCCAAACCGACAAGTTGATGACGCCTACTTGATGTATGATGCTTCCTCTAAAGCCAATAATAGGGTAGTGGATGCTCTCTATGGTTTTAGGGTCGTGAGCTAGGCGGCTGAGGCACTCCATGCTCATTATATCAGATGAACTTCCTGTATCTAACAAGATGTGCTTTACTCTCATGTTAGATATTTTGATCTCGACCACGCACAAGAGGTTCGTCATGCGGGGTGGCTACACGTCCACCATCCGATTCACATATCTCTATCCGAGGAAATGAGTCCACCGCTGATTTCCCCGATTGATACGAGTTTAAAAACTCGTTGTATAAACAAGGATAGTTGATTAACAAGCTAGACCTTTAACTCGTTGATCGTGAATGCAAGACAAGACCTATTGACTCACAATCAGTTCTTTGAATAGGAAACGCGTCCAAAACAAAGAAAAAGGCTGAATTATAAACTATAATTCGAAATGTAACAAACAAGTGTTTTAATCATTCAGTTGGTTGTTTATTCCAATCAAGAAGCTGACTATAAATAGCCAAAAACCAACAGCTACAAGAGCTTTAAACGGCTAATTAAGAGCCATTTAAGAGCCTTCAAAACTGGCAGTTACAAGCTCTAAAGCCTCCTAATTCAGTCACTAAATTGGAGGTTACAAAGGCTTAAAACTCTCCTTACAAACAACAATAATCAAAGCTAAGTAATGACTGAATTTAAATTGGGGATTTAAACAAATATCCCTTTATTAAACCGACTTTAACCAAAGCAATTAAAAATAATAAGTGCGTACAATTTGTTTAAACAAGCGGACCAATGTGATTAAACGGACCAGTTTGATTAACGTACCACCTTGATAATAAGGACCATATAACGAGCTCACTCAATCCAAGTCACCATGCACACAAAATGAGCCATTGAACCCAAATCAGTTTTGGTTCCAATTGCTAGCATAAGACTATTACTTTCATCCATAACCGTATCATCCCCTCCCCCTTTAAAAGGAATTGACCTCAATTCAGCAAGGCCATCATCATCAAGATAAGGTGAAAGATCACCTACATTGAAAGTAGCATGGACACCATAGTCTCCCGGAAGCTCAATCTTGTAAGCATTATCATTCACACGTGCAACCACCTTGTAAGGACCTTCAGCCCTAGGCATAAGCTTGTTCTTGCGTTTGCTTGGAAAAAGCTCTTTCCTTAAATGAACCCAAACCAAATCACCTTCTTCAAACAACCTCGGTTTGCGATTCTTATTTGATTTCTGTTTATAAGAGGCATTAATAGCTTCAATTCGCCCACGAACTTGTTGGTGCAGTTTCATCATAGACTTTAACTTAGCATCGGCATCCTTGTGAACCAACTCATCTTTTGGTAATGGAATTAAATCCAAGGGCAAGTATGGATTAATCCCATATACTACCTCAAATGGAGAATGACCAGTAGCATAAGTAGGAGACAGATTATAAGCAAATTCAGCGTGAGCAAGCTTGACATCCCAATCCTTTTGCGTTTTACTTACCAACCCTCTCAATAGCGTTCCCAAGGTTCAATTTGTCACCTCTGTTTGCCCATCAGTTTGAGGATGATGTGAAGTGCTAAACAACAACTTGGTTCCCACCTTTCTCCACAATGTATTTCAAAAGTAACTCAAGAACTTGGAATCTCGATCAGAAACAATAGTATTTGGAATTCCATGCAAACGAACAATCTCCTTATAATAAAAATCAGCCACATTACAAGCATCATCCGTTTTGTGACAAGCAACGAAGTGAGCCATTTTTGAAAATCTATCCACCACGACCATAATAGCATCCTTACCTCTTTGAGTACGAGGCAAAGCCACTATAAAATCCATGGATACATCTTCCCAAGGGCGAACTGGAACCGGCAAAGGTGAGTATAAACCGGGTTTGAAAGAACTCTTGGCCATATGACAAGTCACACATTTATTCACAATGTTCGTTACATCACCTAACATTTTAGGCCAAAAGAAATGTTCTCTCAAGATTTCCAAGGTCTTGGCTATGCCAAAGTGACCAGCCAATCCTCCACCATGAGCCTCACGCACTAGTAACTCACGAATTGAATGCTTACGAATACAAAGGCGATTACCTTTGAAAAGAAACCCATCTTGCAACATGTACTCCCCATAAGCACCAACTGCACATTTCTCGAATGCAACTCCAAAATCACCATCATCATGATAATAATCTTTTAAGGTCTCAAACCCCAACAAACGAACATCAAGTGTAGCAAGCAAAGTGTACCTTCGTGATAATGCATCAGCCACCACATTGCTTTTACCATTTTTGTATTTCGAAGAAAAATGAAAGGATTGCAAGAACTCAACCCATTTAGCATGCCTTGGGCTCAATTTTTGTTGCCCATTAATATACTTCAAAGATTCATGATCAGAATGCAAAACAAAGTGGCTAGAACGCAAATAATGACTCCAATGATCCAAAGCTCTAACAATGGCATAGAACTCTTTATCATAAGTGCAATTATTCAAACGAGCACCCCCTAACTTTTCTGAAAAATAAGCTATGGGACGCTTACCTTGGATCAAAACAGCACCAATCCCCACTCCACTAGCATCACACTCGACCTCAAAAGGTTGAGAGAAATCTGGCAGCGCCAAAATAGGAGCAGCACATAAACGCTCTTTAATCACATCAAACGCCTTTTGAGCGTCCTCTCCCCATACAAAAGCACTTTCTTCAAGCAACTAGTGATAGGACTAGTAATAGTACTGAAATCACGAATGAAACGTCTATAAAATTAAGCAAGACCATGAAATGAACGCACCTCACTTATAGTTTTAGGATTAGGCCACGATTTGATAGCCTCGATCTTGGACTGATCCACGGACACTCCATCTTTCGAAACCACATAGCCCAAGAATACAACATTGTCAACAAGGAATGAACACTTCTCTAGCTTCCCATAGAGTCTTTGAGCTCTAAGTGTTTCAAAAACATCCCTCAAATGAATCAGATGCTCCTCTTCGTTCCTACTATACACCAAGATGTCATCAAGATATACCACAACGAATCTGCCCAAAAATGATTTAAGCACTTCGTTCATTAGCCTCATAAACGTACTAGGAGCATTAGTGAGACCAAATGGCATGACGGTCCACTCATACAAACCATGTTTTGTCTTGAAAGCCGTTTTCCACTCATCTCCTTCACGCATCCGAATCTGATGATAACCACTTCGCAAATCAATTTTTGAGAACAACTTCGAACCATGGAGCTCATCTAACATATCATCAAGTCTCGGAATTGGAAAACGATACTTGATGGTAATGTTATTCACAGCCCTACTATCAACACACATTCGCCATGTTCCATCTTTCTTAGGCACAAGCAACACCGGAACAGCACATGGACTCAAGCTTTCTCTAACATAGCCTCGATTCACAAGTTCATCAATTTGCTTTTGTAATTCCTTTGTTTCCTCCGGATTGCAACGATAGGCAGCCTTATTAGGCAAAGAAGTTCCTGGAATAAGATCAATTTGATGTTCAATACCACGAATAGGGGGCAAACCTGGTGGTAATTCATCCGGAAATACATCCTTGAACTCAAACAGCAATTCGGCAATGGGACTGCCTTCTTTCCAATTTTGGCCTTCAATTGGACTCTCCTTAGCCACGAGCAAATACACCAACTCTCCATGATCAAGAGCTTGCTCAATGTCTCGTTCACTAGCCAACATGGTGAGATTCGGCTTTTTCTTTTGTTTCACACTCATGGATCGAACCGCTTGAGATGACATAGGCTTTAGCACAATTTTCTTGCCTTTGTCTCTCAATTCATACTCATTGCTTCTCCCTTTATGAATCACGTCCCTATCAAACTGCCAAGGACGACCCAACAAAATATGACAAGCATCCATAGGAATAACATCACAAAGAACTTCATCCACATACGAACCCATAGTCAAACCAACCCTTACTTGCTTCGACACTTTTACACTATTACCATCATCAAGCCAATGGAGTGCGTATGGCCTAGGATGGGCAGTAGTGATTAAGCCTAATTTTGACACCATTTCACTAGAAGCAGCATTGGTACAACTCCCCCCATCAACAATTACACTACACCACTTATCTTTCACTAGACATTTAGTATGAAACAACTGATCTCGTTGGTCTAGATCAGTAGGTGAAATTTGAGTTTGCAGCGCTCTAAGAACCAGATTTGTGTCATAAATTGGAGCCTCATACCCTTCCTCTTCCTCCTCATCACCACTCTCATCAAACACAAATACGTCCCCCAACCTCTTTTCCTCTTCAAACAACTCCTCACGACATTCAACAGCTTCTCTCAAGGTCACTACTCGTTTATTTGGACACGCATTTTGATAATGCCCAAACCCTTGACACTTAAAACAACGCACCTTGGACAGACTTGTTTCTTTGGTTGGGTTAGATAGTTTAGGGGCAGCCGTAGAATTACTTGAACCTACGGTACTAGGTGATGTGTTTGGTTTCAAGCTAGGTTCGGATTTAGCCCAAGACTTGGCTTTACCATCCATACTAGACCCTCCCCCATATTTTGCCTTCCCTTGATTTTCCAATTTTAAACAAAGTCCACAAAGAGTGTCAAAATCAGAATATGGATAAAGGTCTACGGTATTGGCAATATTATAATTTAGACCCCTCAAAAATCTGGACAGTTTTTGGTCCTCAATTTCCTCAATTTCTCCCATTAAGGACAACTTTTCAAACTCATCAATATATTCAGCCACACTCATTTTTCCTTGCCTCAATTCGGCAATTTTACGATAAGTTGTTATTCTATGAGTTGTTGGCACATACCTTTTACGTAGCTTACGTTTCAAAGACTCCCAAGAGGTAATTTTCTCCTTCCCTTCACGTATTCTCTTGGATTTCAGTCCCTCGAACCACAATGAAGCCCCTCGTCCTAGCTTCAATATGGCATATTTGCAACGCTTCTCATCATCAATGTCCTTGAAATCGAACATTCTCTCTATTTTGCGCTCCCACTCTAAATAGGCTTCCGGATCTGTTCCACCAAAAAATTCAGGAAGTTCGGTGACTTTGAATTCATCCATAGCCCGTAGATCACGCCTAGGAGGCCTACGATACCCCCCATCTCTAACGTTCTTCAAGGCTTCTTGGAGATGTTGTAGAAAGTCAGGATCATCAAAATCCATATTTCAGTTTGTAAGAATTACGAACAGCAGCTCTTTTTTTATTTTATTTTTTTTTATTTTTTTTTGGGGCGGATCACACGAACAGCAGCTCTGATACCACTAATGATACGAGTTTAAAAACTCGTTGTATAAACAAGGATAGTTGATTAACAAGCTAGACCTTTAACTCGTTGATCGTGAATGCAAGACAAGACCTATTGACTCACAATCAGTTCTTTGAATAGGAAACGCGTCCAAAACAAAGAAAAAGGCTGAATTATAAACTATAATTCGAAATGTAACAAACAAGTGTTTTAATCATTCAGTTGGTTGTTTATTCCAATCAAGAAGCTGACTATAAATAGCCAAAAACCAACAGCTACAAGAGCTTTAAACGGCTAATTAAGAGCCATTTAAGAGCCTTCAAAACTGGCAGTTACAAGCTCTAAAGCCTCCTAATTCAGTCACTAAATTGGAGGTTACAAAGGCTTAAAACTCTCCTTCCAAACAGCAATAATCAAAGCTAAGTAATGACTGAATTTAAATTGGGGATTTAAACAAATATCCCTTTATTAAACCGACTTTAACCAAAGCAATTAAAAATAATAAGTGCGTACAATCTGTTTAAACAAGCGGACCAATGTGATTAAACGGACCAGTTTGATTAACAGACCACCTTGATAATAAGGACCATATAACGAGCTCACTCAATCCAAGTCACCATGCACACAAAATGAGCCATTGAACCCAAATCAGTTTTGGTTCCAATTGCTAGCATAAGACTATCACTTTCATCAATAACCGTATCATCCCCTCCCCCTTTAAAAGGAATTGACCTCAATTCAGCAAGGCCATCATCATCAAGATAAGGTGAAAGATCACCTACATTGAAAGTAGCATGGACACCATAGTCTCCCGGAAGCTCAATCTTGTAAGCATTATCATTCACACGTGCAACCACCTTGTAAGGACCTTCAGCCCTAGGCATAAGCTTGTTCTTGCGTTTGCTTGGAAAATGCTCTTTCCTTAAATGAACCCAAACCAAATCACCTTCTTCAAACAACCTCGGTTTGCGATTCTTATTTGATTTCTGTTTATAAGAGGCATTAATAGCTTCAATTCGCTCACGAACTTGTTGGTGCAGTTTCATCATAGACTTTAACTTAGCATCGGCATCCTTGTGAACCAACTCATCTTTTGGTAATGGAATTAAATCCAAGGGCAAGTATGGATTAATCCCATATACTACCTCAAATGGAGAATGACCAGTAGCATAAGTAGGAGACAGATTATAAGCAAATTCAGCGTGAGCAAGCTTGACATCCCAATCCTTTTGCGTTTTACTTACCAACCCTCTCAATAGCGTTCCTAAGGTTCGATTTGTCACCTCTGTTTGCCCATCAGTTTGAGGATGATGTGAAGTGCTAAACAACAACTTGGTTCCCACCTTTCTCCACAATGTATTCCAAAAGTAACTCAAGAACTTGGAATCTCGATCAGAAACAATAGTATTTGGAATTCCATGCAAACGAACAATCTCCTTATAATAAAAATCAGCCACATTACAAGCATCATCCGTTTTGTGACAAGCAACGAAGTGAGCCATTTTTGAAAATCTATCCACCACGACCATAATAGCATCCTTACCTCTTTGAGTACGAGGCAAAGCCACTATAAAATCCATGGATACATCTTCCCAAGGGCGAACTGGAACCGGCAAAGGTGAGTATAAACCGGGTTTGAAAGAACTCTTGGCCATATGACAAGTCACACATTTATTCACAATGTTCGTTACATCACCTAACATTTTAGGCCAAAAGAAATGTTCTCTCAAGATTTCCAAGGTCTTGGCTATGCCAAAGTGACCAGCCAATCCTCCACCATGAGCCTCACGCACTAGTAACTCACGAATTGAATGCTTAGGAATACAAAGGCGATTACCTTTGAAAAGAAACCCATCTTGCAACATGTACTCCCCATAAGCACCAACTGCACATTTCTCGAATGCAACTCCAAAATCACCATCATCATGATAATAATCTTTTAAGGTCTCAAACCCCAACAAACGAACATCAAGTGTAGCAAGCAAAGTGTACCTTCGTGATAATGCATCAGCCACCACATTGCTTTTACCATCTTTGTATTTCGAAGAAAAATGAAAGGATTGCAAGAACTCAACCCATTTAGCATGCCTTGGGCTCAATTTTTGTTGCCCATTAATATACTTCAAAGATTCATGATCAGAATGCAAAACAAAGTGGCTAGAACGCAAATAATGACTCCAATGATCCAAAGCTCTAACAATGGCATAGAACTCTTTATCATAAGTGCAATAATTCAAACGAGCACCCCCTAACTTTTCTGAAAAATAAGCTATGGGACGCTTACCTTGGATCAAAACAGCACCAATCCCCACTCCACTAGCATCACACTCGACCTCAAAAGGTTGAGAGAAATCTGGCAGCGCCAAAATAGGAGCAGCACACAAACTCTCTTTAATCAAATCAAACGCCTTTTGAGCGTCCTCTCCCCATACAAAAGCACCTTTCTTCAAGCAACTAGTGATAGGACTAGTAATAGTACTGAAATCACGAATGAAACGTCTATAAAATTAAGCAAGACCATGAAATGAACGCACCTCACTTATAGTTTTAGGATTAGGCCACGATTTGATAGCCTCGATCTTGGACTGGTCCACGGACACTCCATCTTTCGAAACCAGATAGCCCAAGAATACAACATTGTCAACAAGGAATGAACACTTCTCTAGCTTCCCATAGAGTCTTTGAGCTCTAAGTGTTTCAAAAACATCCCTCAAATGAATCAGATGCTCCTCTTCGTTCCTACTATACACCAAGATGTCATCAAGATATACCACAACGAATCTGCCCAAAAATGATTTAAGCACTTCGTTCATTAGCCTCATAAACGTACTAGGAGCATTAGTGAGACCAAATGGCATGACGGTCCACTCATACAAACCATGTTTTTTCTTGAAAGCCGTTTTCCACTCATCTCCTTCACGCATCCGAATCTGATGATAACCACTTCGCAAATCAATTTTTGAGAACAACTTCGAACCATGGAGCTCATCTAACATATCATCAAGTCTCGGAATTGGAAAACGATACTTGATGGTAATGTTATTCACAGCCCTACTATCAACACACATTCGCCATGTTCCATCTTTCTTAGGCCCAAGCAACATCGGAACAGCACATGGACTCAAGCTTTCTCTAACATAGCCTCGATTCACAAGTTCATCAATTTGCTTTTGTAATTCCTTTGTTTCCTCCGGATTGCAACGATAAGCAGCCTTATTAGGCAAAGAAGTTCCTAGAATAAGATCAATTTGATGTTCAATACCACGAATAGGGGGCAAACCTGGTGGTAATTCATCCGGAAATACATCCTTGAACTCAAACAGCAATTCGGCAATGGGACTGCCTTCTTTCCAATTTTGGCCTTCAATTGGACTCTCCTTAGCCACGAGCAAATACACCAACTCTCCATGATCAAGAGCTTGCTCAATTTCTCGTTCACTAGCCAACATGGTGAGATTCGGCTTTTTCTTTTGTTTCACACTCATAGATCGAACCGCTTGAGATGACATAGGCTTTAGCACAATTTTCTTGCCTTTGTCTCTCAATTCATACTCATTGCTTCTCCCTTTATGAATCACGTCCCTATCAAACTGCCAAGGACGACCCAACAAAATATGACAAGCATCCATAGGAATAACATCACAAAGAACTTCATCCACATACGAACCCATAGTCAAACCAACCCTTACTTGCTTCGACACTTTTACACTATTACCATCATCAAGCCAATGGAGTGCGTATGGCCTAGGATGGGCAGTAGTGATTAAGCCTAATTTTGACACCATTTCACTAGAAGCAGCATTGGTACAACTCCCCCCATCAACAATTACACTACACCACTTATCTTTCACTAGACATTTAGTATGAAACAACTGATCTCGTTGGTCTAGATCAGTAGGTGAAATTTGAGTTTGTAGCGCTCTAAGAACCAGATTTGTGTCATAAATTGGAGCCTCATACCCTTCCTCTTCCTCCTCATCACCACTCTCATCAAACACAAATACGTCCCCCAACCTCTTTTCCTCTTCAAACAACTCCTCACGACATTCAACAGCTTCTCTCAAGGTCACTACTCGTTTATTTGGACACGCATTTTGATAATGCCCAAACCCTTGACACTTAAAACAACGCACCTTGGACAGACTTGTTTCTTTGGTTGGGTTAGATAGTTTAGGGGCAGCCGTAGAATTACTTGAACCTACGGTACTAGGTGATGTGTTTGGTTTCAAGCTAGGTTCGGATTTAGCCCAAGACTTGGCTTTATCATCCATACTAGACCCTCCCCCATATTTTGCCTTCCCTTGATTTTCCAATTTTAAACAAAGTCCACAAAGAGTGTCAAAATCAGAATATGGATAAATGTCTACGGTATTGGCAATATTATAATTTAGACCCCTCAAAAATCTGGACAGTTTTTGTTCCTCAATTTCCTCAATTTCTCCCATTAAGGACAACTTTTCAAACTCATCAATATATTCAGCCACACTCATTTTTCCTTGCCTCAATTCGGCAATTTTACGATAAGTTGTTATTCTATGAGTTGTTGGCACATACCTTTTACGTAGCTTACGTTTCAAAGACTCCCAAGAGGTAATTTTCTCCTTCCCTTCACGTATTCTCTTGGATTTCAGTCCCTCGAACCACAATGAAGCCCCTCGTCCTAGCTTCAATATGGCATATTTGCAACGCTTCTCATCATCAATGTCCTTGAAATCGAACATTCTCTCTATTTTGCGCTCCTACTCCAAATAGGCTTCCGGATCTGTTCCACCAACAAATTCAGGAAGTTCGGTGACTTTGAATTCATCCATAGCCCGTAGATCACGCCTAGGAGGCCTACGATACCCCCCATCTCTAACGTTCTTCAAGGCTTCTTGGAGATGTTCTAGAAAGTCAGGATCATCAAAATCCATATTTCAGTTTGTAAGAATTACGAACAACAGCTCTTTTTTTTTTTTATTTTTTTTTATTTTTTTTGGGGCGGATCACACGAACAGCAGCTCTGATACCACTAATGATACGAGTTTAAAAACTCGTTGTATAAACAAGGATAGTTGATTAACAAGCTAGACCTTTAACTCGTTGATCGTGAATGCAAGACAAGACCTATTGACTCACAATCAGTTCTTTGAATAGGAAACGCGTCCAAAACAAAGAAAAAGGCTGAATTATAAACTATAATTCGAAATGTAACAAACAAGTGTTTTAATCATTCAGTTGGTTGTTTATTCCAATCAAGAAGCTGACTATAAATAGCCAAAAACCAACAGCTACAAGAGCTTTAAACGGCTAATTAAGAGCCATTTAAGAGCCTTCAAAACTGGCAGTTACAAGCTCTAAAGCCTCCTAATTCAGTCACTAAATTGGAGGTTACAAAGGCTTAAAACTCTCCTTCCAAACAGCAATAATCAAAGCTAAGTAATGACTGAATTTAAATTGGGGATTTAAACAAATATCCCTTTATTAAACCGACTTTAACCAAAGCAATTAAAAATAATAAGTGCGTACAATCTGTTTAAACAAGCGGACCAATGTGATTAAACGGACCAGTTTGATTAACAGACCACCTTGATAATAAGGACCATATAACGAGCTCACTCAATCCAAGTCACCATGCACACAAAATGAGCCATTGAACCCAAATCAGTTTTGGTTCCAATTGCTAGCATAAGACTATCACTTTCATCCATAACCGTATCACCGATAACATTACCTGACCTAGATGGCGGGCATAATCTTTATGTCCCCTCATGTTGGGTCCCCCAACAGCTGGTCCTCCTGATATGACGGCTACAAATCCCCCTTCACTGTGATTTCCTTCTGTAGCTGAGACGGGTTACTTGTGTTTCTTGTACTGATTCTTTCCCGTGCCGTGAGTGCTTCTTTGCAGGTAGTTCTTTAGGTTCCCCTTGGAGGCTAGGCCGTCTAGGGCTCTCTTCAGGCTTTTGTAATCCTTGGTGTCATGCCCTATATCTTCGTGGAACTGACAATACAGCTTAGGATCTCGACTCTCAGTAGGAGATTTCAAGGGGAAGGGCCGTTCGAACCTGGTCCCGACATCTACTAGGATTGTGAGGAGGTCTGTATTGTATTCGAAATATTCTCTTTCTTGTGGACGTCCTCTCTTCTGTCCTGGAGAATTGGTATCATGCTCTTTCGAAAGAGCCCAAGTACCATTTACTCGTGGGACTTTTCTGTCTATCTTCTCTTTCTTCCCTGAGGAGTCTGTCGCTTCACCAGCCTTTCCATCCTTTGACGCACTACATATTTCTGTTGCATGAATAAAGGCTTCGGCCTCGTCTAAGACTTCAGCCATAGTCCGGACACTTTTCTTAACCAAGTCAAACTTGAATGACCCTTTCTTCAATCCTCTGATAAAATTATCCAAGGAGACACCATCGGGCAGATCTGGGATCTGTCCGGCTTCTAGATTGAAGCGCTTAACATAGCTTCGCAAAGACTCGTCTTTTCCTTGTTGAATGCGTCCCAAGTGCATGCTTGTTTTCCTTTCTTCCTTGTATGCCATGAACCTGGTGGAGAACAAGGTTTGTAGCTCGTTAAAGGAAGCAATTGATCCTGGGGGCAGTCGTTCAAACCATCTGGATGCCACTCCTTTAAGGGTAGCTGGAAAATATTTGCACCATGTGGCCTCGTTGATTCCTTGGACATACATGTGGTGACGGTATGCAACTAGGTGCATGTCCGGGTCGGTGGTACCGTCATAAGCTTCAATGGTGGGAGTTTTGACTTTAGGCTCTTTCGGGGCATTCATTATGTCCTCACAGAAGGGAGTGCTCATGTGTCTCAACGTCAAGTTATTCAATCCCTGTTGGATATGATAAGTTGGTTCACGGCGGCTTGAGATCATACGAGGACGCATGCTCACTCTGTTGGGTGTCATTTTAGTTTGTCCTCGAGTAGAGGGGTAAAATGGGGGATCTTCCATAACTGGAGTAGATCCAGTGTCTGATAGTTCAGATTCAGCTTCAAAGTGTTCCTGGCGTCTTAAGGATGGCCGCAGAATGGCTGGTGGGTTCACCCGGGAAGGTGGTCGCTTGGCCTTCTCTCGCCCAAGCAGAAAGGCTTGATGGCCGCGGTCAATCTCCGAGCGTTCTGCCAAAGGACTGGCTCCTCGGCTAGCTTGTGGACGGGAACTTTCTCTTGCTCTCAATACATTGGATCTGAGTGGAATTCTGTTTATCCGATTGACACCAAGACTGAGAGGCCTTTGCGGAGCCGTCCTTTCAGTGCTATAGATAAACATGTTCCTTCGTATTTCATCCTGCAATGTGGTGTTCATCTGCTGTCGAAAAGTTTGATTCATTTGTTGTTGAAATCCTGCCAGGATTTCACGCAGTGATCCCACCGAGACAGGCAGGTCCAAGTTTTCATCTAGCACGGCGTCCCTTACACTGGGGCTTAGATGGCCGCCTGGTGGAGGTGCTTCCAGATCTGGTTCCTCCTCCACAATTACCCCGACCTCTTAAACTCGGCGCAGCGTGCTTCCAGTGTTTGCGACTCGGTTTGCTTCCTCTATATGGCGTTTACTCCTTTCCCGGGGCCGTGTCTCCTCTAATTCACCATTATACTGTCCTTCAGATTGTGGTTCGGCCAGGATACTATACCTCGCCACAGACGGCGCCAAATATTGTGGGATCTTTTGTGGTGATGACGTGTCACGCGTTCCTCGGAGGTACCACGTATGCGCTGGCACGATCTTCCTACAACCTGCAAAACAAGAATATTCCCGTAGGAATATTCCCTCCGATGCCTAAGTATGTGTTGGCTAAAGAGAGAAGTAATTTGTAGAGAGAAGGCAGAGCAAAGATAGTTTAAGGTAGGTGGGAATGAATTGAATGCCCCCTTTTACCTAGGAATCTACACTATTTATAGTGCTAGGGTTTCTTGGAATTTGATCCTTAGACCCTGGCTGCATGATTAGATGCTTTCCGAGATTAGGACATGTGTCCGATAGTGGGAGGTCTGATTAGACCTGTTGGGCCTTTTGCATGTCAGGCTGGCCCGCAAGCTTTGGACTTTTAGACATAATTTGGCTAGAGGCTCTACCAATCAGATGGGCCCATGGGCCTAAGTGATGGGCCTTTGTTTTGGATGTGGATATGGACTTTGTATGGAGTCGAAGTATTCATATCAAGAGGACCTTTGGCTTCCTTATTGGGCCATCCTAGTAAAGCCATATGGCAGTCTATAGTTTAGGCCACATCACCTATCATCAGCACATTCAACAGTATATCTGTCATTGTCGGCTTTATGTATGTCTAGTGAAAAACCTTCTTGTATGAATAATCCCTAAGGGTATCCTTAAAAGTGATCTTTATCTACGAACATTTTACATGGATTCAACCTAATCTTCCCTAATTTAGCATCATCATACACCTCTCCGTTTCTGTAAAACCTAGACAAGTATTCCCCATCTTGATCATCCGATTCCTCATAACTTCTACAAGGTTCCCACCACAATCAACATAATCATTGTTGAGAAGATTATGTACATCTTCCTCTATATCTTTCAAATCTAAATCATCACCATCTGACTCAATTTATGCTTGATCGTGTTCATACGCACCCTCACTGTCACTTTCGGGTCATCTCCATCATCACTGTATACATCAATTGTTCTTATTCTAGCCCTTGGCCCAAGACTAGTAGATGACCGAAGTGTAATAGGTGGAAACCTTTTACTCAAAGGAACCCAAGCACCCTTTAGCTTAGCAGTTGGCTTTGGCATTTTTCTACGACGAGGAAATGCAAGGGGTCTCTTTGTAGTAATTTTAGGAGGTCTAGAAGGGCTTGAAGTAGGTTTATTTGAATTAGATGCAATTAAAGTAGGGTTAGTGATGTGGGCTTGGCGTACTTTCATAAGGGGCCCTAAGACAGGGGTAATCTGAGTATAGCCCATCTACATATGACATATGGGTCCAAGGATTAAATGATGGCCCAAACCTATTTACTTAAACAATAGAAGGACGTTCCCTTTATAAAAGCCCAATTGATCCATGGCTAGACCCAAGTCCAAAGAGTCCATCAGGCTCTACTGCACACTCTCACTCTTGGACGCGTGTCCTAATGCCCAGATGGCATCACATGCATCCTACAGCTAGGGTTATGGGATCAATTTCCAAGGAACCCTTGCCCTATAAATAGTTGAGATCCCAAGGTAAAAGGGGCATTCAATTCATTCCACCTACCTAAAACTATCTTTGCTCTGCCTTCTCTGTACAAATTACTTCTCTCTCTAGCTTATACTTACTTAGGCATCGGAGGGAATATTCCTACCGGAATATTTTTGATTTGCAGGTTGCCAGAGGATTGTGCCAGCTCATACTTGATACCCCCGAGGAACGTGTGACACGTCATCACCGTAAAAGATCCCACAACATTTGGCGCCGTCTGTGGGGAGGTATAGTATCATGGCCGAATAACAATCTGAGAAAGACACAGAAGGAGCACGTTCTGCTATCAACGAAGGGCAGCCACCTGTTAGAGGCAAAGCTGACAAGCATTGTGATGTCTCAGCAAATCGTCCAGTCTCTGCGAGATCCCTGCGGCACATGTTGCAGGGTCTCCATCAGAACGTCACGGATGAATGGCAAGAAAGACTTCAGCACGTCCTCCAAGAAAAAATCACAAAGTCCTTCAGCGAAACCGACCCAGTGCAAGGATGCGGCAGGACGGCGAAGTCGGTTGCAGATGGACGCGGTCTACCCACGGAAAGACGACCTCAGAAGGAGGAAAGCCATCATGTAAGAGAAGAATGCCTGGGACGGCGGACGAACCCGGCACCGCGAAGACAAGCTTAAAAGCCTCAGGGTCGTCACTTAACAAGTAGGCCCACCATGACCTCTAGAAGGCAGCGAGCAGAGCTCACTCAAAAAGAAACTGGCCGAGGTAGTGAAGTAAGAAGGAAATGAAGGAAGCCGTCAACAGGAAGCTTGTTTATCTACAATGCTTCTCTCAAAGATATTCTCCTAGCCAAGGGACATAATCTGGGAATAGAGCAGTGGTCTACCAAAGAGTCGCCTGCATCGAAGCAGGGCACCCCATTCTGTGTCTTTCACAAGGAGGTCGGGCATGATACCCAAAAATGTCTGATGCTGAAGAAGATACTGGATGGCTACGCGACCAGAGGATACCTACAGCAGTACCTATGCTTGACAGACGCAAATGAAGCCAGCAAGATAACAGGGCGGGAGTCGTGAGCTTCTCCAATCTCAGACAATGGGGACAGTAACTCAGACGAACGGTTCATAGCAGTAATATCAAGAGGGATCGCGACAGGAGCACCGACTAGAGAAGGACGGCAATTTAGTTCGCCTCATCTCCGCACCAAGAAAATAGATTTGCCCCATGTGGAAGTTTCGGAAGACGATTACCGCAAGGCGGAAACACCATATGATTATGACCCCTTGGTCTTGGAAATTAAAGTGGCCAATCTCAGGGTAAAAAGAGTGTTAGTAGACACCGGGAGCTCGTCCGACATAATCAGTTTGCAATGCCTGGAACGATAGAAAAAGTATCCAAGCTCCTTGTAAGTTTCGGGGGAAGTGTCGTCTGTCCTATCGGCTCCATCCTATGTAATACCTCGTATTTTTATAATATTTATAAGTATATTTTATTATATTTATAAAGCATTTTACGATTTATTAGCATTTAAATAATATTTAAATTTATCTTATTTAAATGTATTTTAATTAATTAGAATATTTATTATTTTAATTAATTACGAAACGAATTTAATTCTTGAGTCGGAAATTAAATAGGTTGCAAATGATTTTTAAAGGCTTCGGGTTTTAAATGAAAAGTCCAATTCGTTTTATTAAACGAGCCCAATCAAAAGAATTTAATTCCAAACTCTTAGCTAGCCCAATCATTTAATTGCTAAGCCCAATCCTATTTTCCTAAGCCTAGCCCATTAAAAATAAGGAGCCTATAAATAGGACTCTTCATCATTAAATGAGCCCCTAAAATTCATAAACTCTATTTTGCTTTGCTTGCCCCTCACTCCAACTCCCACTCCTCTCTCTCGTCCGCACGCACGCACGCCCGCACATCCTCGTGCTCGTGCCTTCGTGCTGCTGTGCCATCGCCCCAGCTCCTCGAGTGCTGCGTGCCTTGTGTCGTGTGCTCGCCCGTCGCCCACACACACACTCTCGCCCTCCCTTTCTCTCGCAGCCCGCCCAGCCAGCACGCATCGCTGCTGGTGCCGTGCTGCTGTGTTGTTGTTGCTTCGTGTGCACCGCACACCCCTGCTCTCGTCTCTCTCTTGTGCGCACTCGCGCCAGCCGCTATTGCAGCCCTCGCGCCAGCCCCTACGCGCAGCCCTGCTCGTCGCCCCTCAATCCCGCGCGCACACACACTGACGTGTGTGTGTGTGTGTTGTTCGTGTTCGTAATTCAATTCTTTTCGCCCAATCACCCTAATTCGCGATTGTTCCGTGCTATAGGCTGGATTGGTATAATTCTCTTCTTCCTTACCTATTCTATTTCAATTCCGTATTTTAAATTATAATATTATGATTGTTTTGAGTAATTAAAATGCTGGGAACCGGTTATGAATACCGTGATTTGAGGATTTGCGTGTTGTGATTCATTAGGCTTGTTTTAATTATTAAAGGACGAATTTCCAGATTTTTTTATTGAATAAAGAATTGATTTTTATGATGTTAAATTAGTTTTAATGGGATTTTCAGGTTAGGGTTTTAATCTAGACCTAATGAGTCAATTGGTTAGCATAATTAGGCGATGATTTTAATTATGATAATCAATTATATTTTCAGATTTGAATAAAGGCTTAAAGTGTTGATTTTTATTGATTTTAAAGACGAAAAAAAAGTATGTTTTCATACTAGGGATTGGTTTTTCAAATTGAGACGAGTATATTATTGAAAAACGATGAATTCTAAAGTTTAAATAAGGTTTTAGATTTTATAAAGTTGCTGGAAATTTAATGAACATGGAAATAATTTAAGTTTCATTATTTTGATGATAGGAGGTGATTTCTAGTTGAGTGCTCGTTATTGCAAAGTGGCCTCTACGCTTAGGTATTCAAGGTACGTACAAGTCTAGGGCGACCACACCTTTTGTCAATGACATTACATGATTGTTGATGATGTGAATTATATTATGTGGATTCATATATGCTTTGGTGAACGATCATGTGGATTAATGTTATTGGAATTATTGAATTGTTGGTTGAACAAGCATGTTGAGATTATTATGAGTATGAAATTCATTGTCAATCATGTTGTTCAATATTTATGCATGTATGGTTCGTTTCACATGCAAGGGATGATTATTTAACTGTATGCTATTGTACGGGATGTTTAGCATACTTTGAGCCAATTATTCGTACCTCGTTGTACTATTTATTTTACCACATGTGAAGGGTTAGCTCATGTAAGCCACCGCACATGTAGGGTTCAGTTGGGAATATTTTGTATGAAATGAATTAGGATTTGTCTCGCAAGGGCACAACCCTCATGTTAATGTGCATGATGTGGAGTCTCACTTTGGTGAGGAGGAACATGGTAGTAATTTCACAAGAGTCTTGCTTGGTTGATCATAAGTCTTAAAGCAATAAAATAAGATTGTTTTGGTTGTTGTTTATTAATTGTATGAATGTACATTGTTGAGTCTTGAGTTCACCTTTAATAAAATATTAATAAACGTAAAGTGCAACCAGAACAAGCTTCAAAACTCTTGGAACGTATATACCTTGAGTATGAACAATGGGGGAGTCTTGCCGGAAAGGTCGTACTCTAATAATGATACAAGACGTTGTTTCATTTATATTATGCGCAGAAATTCCGTCGGTATGGCCCGACACTCGGTATGGCCCGATTATATTATTTATTATTTGGTGTATGGTTGGCTCCCATCACCTTTTCCTTTATGGAACTTTCTTTTGGTCCGTTCGAAGCTTATTCTAATTGAATTGTAAGTCAAGATTCGAGTCAAGAGTCGAGTCTTGTATTCATGATTGGTTGTTATTTATTATATGGCTTTTGCATGATGGTAAGTACTTAGCGAGTGATGCATGTTTTAGTTTCATTCACTCTATTCTTGTAAGTACTCAGCTTTTGCTGACTACGTGCTTTGTGTGTTTTGGTCATGGCCTTTGCCTTAATGACCCTATGATGATCTATCATTTGCACTTGCATTGATGGGGAGTAGAATAAAATAGCAGGTTGGTTGATCGGAATCATGTGGCTTGGGATGATCGAGAGAGTTGCATGTTTTCGTATTTTGAAACTATTTAATTATACTTTAATTATGTTTTGAATTCGTTGAACTTTTAATACTTTGGTTTTTGGGCCATTATGGTTCCAAATTGTAGGAGGCCTCGATATTTTATTAATCATGTTTTGAAAAGTTAGTTAACATTAAATTCCGCTGCGTAATTCTGGTAATAGCCTTAACCGTTATCACGGTGGCGGTAATACTTTAGTAATTCCTTTATTTTAAGTTGGAAAATGATTTTGTAAAAGCAAGGAATTATTAGGGTGTTACATCCTACTTCCCGTCTCAATTGGCACACCTCCAGTAACTAAAGAAGGCGCCGTCCGATTCACAATTGTGGCGAGTCTCACCTCCTTTAACATCATACTAGGCCGCCCAGCCCTCAATGATCTAAAGGCAGTGATTGTCGCTCACATACTGTTGGTTAAATTTGTGGGAAGCAATGGTAACATTGGAGCCCTCTATGGAAACCAACAACTGGCCAGAGATTGCTACCTATCTACGTTGGAACCGGCAGCTTGGGGAGCGTCTCCGAAAAAGAGTGAACAATTGAAACCGCAGAAAAAAGAATGAAAAGTCAAAGAGATGCCCATGGCTTATAGTGCGGACAGACGACCCGAGCCGGTGGGAGCACACTATGATACAGTCTTAGACCTAAAAGATCTGTCTCGAACTATTCCTATCGGAATCCCACCTGATGATCCCATGGCAGTGGCACTGGTACAACTGCTGAGAGAATACAAAGAAATATTCGCCTTCACAGGGGAAGAAATGCCAGGCATTGATCCAGCAGCAACAGTGCACAAATTGAATGTAGATAATGCCATGAAGCCAGTACGGAAGAAGAAAAGCAATCATGGTGAGGCAAGAAACTTAGCCGCCGCCGCTGAGGTGCAAAAATTGATGGACGCTGGCTTTATACGCCCATGCCAGTACGCTGACTGGGTGGCCAATTTAGTGCTCGTGCCCAAGCCCAATGGGACGTGGAGAATGTGCGTCGATTATACTAACCTAAATAAGGCCTGCCCCAAGGATAGCTTCCCGTTACCAAAGATAGATCGTCTTGTCGACTCGACGGTAGGACATGTAATGATGAGCTTTATGGACGCCTACTCTGGATTTCATCAAATCCCCTTGTGGCCTGAAGATCAGAAGAAGACATCATTTGTCACAGAGCAGGGTTTATACTTTTACAAAGTAATGTCGTTTGGTCTAAAGAATGCACCAGCCACTTTCCAACGCTTAATGAACACAGTTTTCGCAAAACAGCTTGGAAGGAATATAGAAGCTTATATTGATGACATGATAGTAAAAAGCAGGCAGCGAACAGACCACCTAGGGGACTTGCGGGAGACCTTCGAGACCCTTCGAGCATACCAAATGAGACTCAATCCCAAGAAATGCATCTTTGGAGTCACTTCCGCCAAGTTTCTTGGTTTTCTAATTGACGAAAGAGGAATTGAGGCCAATCCCGACAAAGTACAAGCAGTCATCACTATGATGTCCACAAAGACAGTTAAAGACGTGCAACGTCTGACTGGTTGCCAAGCCGCCTTAGGAAGTTTTCTGTCCAGAGCTGGGGATAAGTGTCATTACTTCTTCAGCACCATCAAAAAGGGCACCCAGTTCGAATGGACCCCGCGGGCAGAAACTGCCTTCCTTCGTTTAAAGGAACACCTTCACACCCTGCCGCGCCTAGTTAGCCATCTCCAAGGAGAAGTTTTATGTCTATATCTTGCCATCTCGGATCACTCTCTAAGTATCGTCCTACTCACGGAAAGAGATGGAGTGCAGTTACCCGTCTACTTTATCAGCCATATGGTAAAGAATGCCGAGCTTAAGTACCCCAGTGTTGAAAATTTAGGCTTAGCTCTGTTATTGGCCAACAAGAAGCTCCGTCATTACTTCTTGGCCCACCGACTCATAGTGTACACATATCAACCTCTGAAACGGCCATTCACCAATCTGGAGGCATCCGGAAGAATGCTCAATTGGGCAATCGAACTCAATGCATTTGACATTTCATATGAACCCCGAAAAGCAATAAAGGGGCAGGCATTTGCTGACTTTATTGTAGAAATGACTAGGCATCTAGGTTGGCTCAGATGAAAAATGATAAGAAACAATGGGTAATCCATGTAGATGGGTCTGCCACCCAAAATGGGTGTGGAGCCGGCATCATCTGTTAATCACCAGAGGGGGACGTATATGAGTATTCTATGCGCTTCAACTTTCAGGCGTCAAACAATGAAGCTGAGTACGGAGCTTTGATATGTGGAATCCAGATGAGCAAAGCAGCAGGAGCAGCTGAAATTTTGGTTCTATCTGACTCACAGCTAATTGTCAGCCAAGTGAAGGGAGAATACGAAGCAAAGGACGACGCCATGATGAAATACTTGGAAGTCGTCCGCCAAGAAATACAACCCCTAACTAGCTTTGAGATACAACATATACCCCGGTATTAGAACAACAAGGTAGACGCTTTATCCAAGTTGGCCAGCTCTGCGTCCTGCGACACCCCGCGTCATGTATTTTGGGAGGTAAAGCAAACTAAGAGCATTGATGTTGCAGGAAAGCCATCATAGACTGGACGACCACCTGGATGGACGACATAGTGAATTTCAAAAGGAATGGGGTACTCCCTGAAGATCCCAAACAGGCCGAAAGGCTCCAAAAGAAATGCACCTGGTTCGAGATGTGGAATGAGACCTTATACAAAAAAGCCTTCTCACGGCCTCTTCTCCGTTGCGTAACCCCAGAAAAGGGGCATGAAGTATTGGAAGGTCTGCATCCAGGATTATACAGCTCTCACATAGGGGGGAGGGCCTTGGCAGAAAAAGCTATAAGAACTGGGTATTACTGGCCCACTCTCAAGGAAGACGCACTTAACTTGGTTAAGCGATGCGATAAATGTCAACGGTTTTCTCATCTAATTCGACGGTCGGCTTAGAAGCTAACACCCATTACAAGTCCCATACCATTTGCTAAATGGGATGGACTTAGTAGGTCCTTACACGATGGCCCCAGGAGGAGTGCGCTATGTGATAGTCGCTGTTGATTACTTCACTAAATGGGTAGAAGCCGAAGCCCTGAAAAACACCAAGGCACAGGACGTAAGAGCCTTCATTTGGAAAAACATCATTACACGATTCGGTGTTCCTCAATCTATTGTCTTCGACAATGGGCCACAATTCAAGACGCCCAAGTTAGAAAACTGGCTAGATGATCATGGCATCAGGGCATGTTTCGCATCAGTGGGCCGTCTCCAAGCAAACGGGCAGATGGAGGCATTCAACAAAACCATTTCTGAAGGATGAAAAAGAAGCTCGATGAAGCAAAAGGTTTCTGGGCCTACGAGTTACCCAATGTTCTATGGTCCATACGGACCACGGCGAAAAACTCCATAGGAGAAACACCATTTTTGTTATCATATGGAGCCGAAGTCGTCCTGCCAATAGAAATGTGTGAAACAACTCTACTCGTCATGTTATTTGATTAAAATGCCAACCGGAAGATGATGAAGGCGGCTTTGGATTTCCTACCAGAAACCAGAGGGAACGCGGCTCTAAGACAACTCTACAAACAGCGAATGACTAGAGTGTACAACAAAAAGGTCTCCAGGAGAATCCTAAAAGTCGGGGATTTTGTACTAAGGAAGATGGAAGCCGTTCGACGTGCTAATGAGCAAGGAAAACTCACCCCCACTTGGGTTGGTCCATATGAGATCTACGAGGAAGTTCGTGATGGAACTTACCGGATCCAAGACATGCAGGGGCCTATTCTACGCACTTGGAATGCAGACAACTTGAAGAAATACTTTTTCTAAGTTCGAAATCTATGTTTTCAATCAACTATCACCTTGTAAGAATGAAGATGTCTGCGTAAAAGACGCATTATGTAGCACGGTTTGATGAGTTTTTATGAAAAACCTCCCTGCAAGCCGGCCTTGCAGGAGAACTTTTATTTGTCACATACATAATTCAATGACCCGAAAGCGGCCCAAACAATAACATTCTCCTAAGAATTAAAGACTAGTCGTTTAAAGGCCTAAGAAGTGGCCCAGATTAGCACCCTCACTAGGTTGATCACCTAGAACATAGGGGATACACATTTCAAAAAGCTATATAAAGTAGCTGAAGACCTTGGCAAAGAGCACCAAGGCAAATTATTGCCGTCCCTGTTTAGGGGCAAAGGCTATAAACATTGAACTAATCATCACAAAAGAGAGTAAACAGGAACAACAAAATTAGGTAAGGCAAAAGACAATGCATCCATCCTAGGACGCCTGTTCATTCCAACAAGTTAGTTATAATTACAAAAAGGAGGCCCCAAAGAAGGCGTCACAAAAGCAAAATCACAAAATAATAAATACAGCCTCTAAATACTTCATTCATCATCATCGTCAGGGACAAACACTGGAGGAGGACTGTAACACCCTAATAATTCCTTGCTTTTTATAAAACATTTTCCAACTTAAAACACAGGAATTACCAAGATATTACCGCCACCGTGATAACGGCTAAGGCTATTTACCAGAATTACGCAGCAAAATTTAACTAACTTTCAAAACACATTAAATAGTTAATGGTCATTAAAACAAACTAGAACCATCAAGGCCCAAAACCAAAGTATTAAATATTTCAAATTCCATTTGCTATAAGTAGTAGTAATAATAGTAGGAGTCATGACTATAAATAGAGTTTAGAAAATACGGAAGGAAGAAACTCTCAACACGAATCCCATGATAACTTCTCGCGCAAGTTATCTCTACAAACCTGCTTTATTAAAATTCTACTCTCCAACAACGCAAATGCAATTGATGGATCATCATAGGGTAATTAAGGCAAAGGCCATGACCAGAAGCCATGAAGCACGAAATCAGCAAAAGCTGAGTACGAACAAGCTAGAATAACATTCTATCCTAACATGCTTCACTCAACGAATTAATAATCCACATGCAAAATCCATTTAATAAACAAATAAACATGGAGACAAGACTCGACAATTGACACGACTCTTGACTCACAGTTTAATAAAGAAAGTAGCTTCGAACGGGTAAAATAAAGTATCCTCAAAAGGAAAGAAAAGGGTGATGGGAGCCCACCATACACCAAACAACAACAAGTCGGACTCCTACCGACAGTCAGACCATACCGACGGAATTCCAATGCACAACGGCCTAAAACAAAAGAAAGAAACAACGTCTTGTATCATTCAAGGAGTACAGGTTCTCCGACCAGACTCCCCCTATTGTTCATACTCAAGGTATATACGTTCCGAGAGTTTTGAAGCTCATTGGGGTTACACTTTACGTTAATTAGTATGTTATGATCAAGGCGACTCAAGAATCTACACAAGACATAACATGCAAACAATTAAGAAATTAAACAACTCACAACGACACTTCATTTTAATCCTTTAGGACTTGTGATCAAACATAGGACTCAAGTGAAATTACTCCCATTGTTCTTTCTCAAAAACACTGTTTGAGATAACCCGACATTGCCCATTAACAAGCGGGGTGTGCCCTTAGCACGAATTGTCCTTAGTTCAATTCACATAGACTCCCTAAAAATATTCTACCCCTTGGTAGAATAAACAATACACTCCGGCAATATTCAATAGGCTCAACATATGCTAGACATCGCGTACCATAGCATACTAATAATAATAACTTGCATGCACAATACTCATACATGCAAACCAACTTGAACAACATGCTTGACATAATTCAACGATTATAAAAGTCCATAACATGATAGTTCAACAGAATCTATAAAGCATAATTCAATCCATAACATGCTCATTCACATAGATTCAATAATAATAATCACATGCTTGTCTACACATCAAACATGAATTCCATAATATCATAACATGTTCATTCCCAATCATCAAACATGAATTCCCAACATATAAGTTCACATGATTCGCATTCAATACACTTCACAAAGTCCTCAAGGGATGGGTGGTCACCCTAGTCTTGCACGTACCTGGAATACCTAAGTACGGGGGCCACTGTGCGAATCACGACTCACTAGAAATCACCTCCTATAAACACAAAGGAGAAACTTAATTACTATCCATGTTTACTAAATTTCCAGCAACTATTTAAGAAACTAAAACCCTTAGTTTAATTAGAAATTAATCGTTATTCGTTAAATAAATAGTCTCAAATAGTCAACTCAAGTCCTAGTATAAAAACATTGACTTTTTAGCTTTAAAACCATTAAAAATCAACTTTTAAAAGCTTATAAACAATCTGAAAAATTAAGCTGATTCCCATAATTAAAATCGTCATTAAATTATGTGAATCAATCGTCTAATCAATTGGAATTAAAACCCTAACAATAGGGCATCATAAAAACCATGTTTTGACCTTAAAAATTGACACTTTATTAATTCATTAAATCTGAAAATAATAATTTCAATCATTAAAATCAATCTCATCAATTTAAATACGACAATAATAAAATACTGTGTTCATAACCGTTCCAATCAATTTAAATAACCCAAATAATTAAATAATCATAATAATTAAAACAATTTAAAAACTGAAAATTAAAGTTTAAAAGTATACAATTGATTATTACCAATCAACAACACACACACACACACAACAATTGATGTGTTGTGTATGTGGGGCGTCGAGCAACAATAACAACAGCACACGCAACAACACCGCAAGCAAGCAGCGGGGGCAACAGCGCAGCGAGGGGCGAGAAAGGGAGTGAGGCGCTGGGCGCTTGGGCACGCGACACAGCAGCAGCTGCGAGCACGAGGGCGCTGCGGGCTGCGAGTGAGGCGAGGGAGTGGGTGAAGAGGAGTGAGGTGCGCGCACGAGGCTGGCCACACACGAGTACACTCGCGCCTTGGGCTGCAAGCAAAGGAACGTACGAAGGGGTGTGGGTACCGCAAGGAGAGAGAGAGAGAGTAGAGAGAGAGATTGCTGAAAATTTTGTGAGGGTTTAATGAGGGATTGTATTTATAGTTTTTCTCCCCCACATGGGCTAGGTTTTGGTAGTTTGAGTTGGGCTTACTTCTGGGCTTAACTAGAATTAATCCTTGCAAGCTTTGTTGTGTTTGATCATGGAACTCTAACTGGGCTTTGATTAAATTAAATTCGTTATCAAAACACGACCCAACAAATCCCGATTAAATAAATCCGTTGAATTTAATACGGTTTTTGTAATTAATTAATAATAATACGGTCTAGACTTGAGACTTTATGAGACTTTAGTGCGTTTTCTTCGTAAAAAGTTTTAGTTGTTGTACTCTTTAAGTAATTCAACATGACAATAAACAGTGAAACTTCACTGAAAACAACAATTTGGGCATACCACAAGGAGCAAATTAGGTAAATAAGGTAAAAAGCGCGAAATTCTGCCGCACTCTACCCCCCTTAAAGAAAACGAGTTACGGCCCCGTAACTCAACTAACCTCGGGGAAAAGCTCGGGATATTTCTTTCTCATTTCTTCCTCGGCTTCCCATGTAGCTTCCTCAGATTCTTGGTTAGACCACAACACTTTAACAATCTTAACATCCTTAGTTCGTGTACTACGCACTTTACTATCAAGGATTTTGACAGGTGTTTCCTCAAATGTCAAACTTTGGTCTAACTCTATGGTATCCGGTTGCAGTACATGAGACTTGTTCGGGACATACTTTCTAAACTAAGATACATGAAACACATTGTGCACTCTATGCAAGTCCATGGGCAAGGCTAATCTATACGGTACCTTCCCTATCCGTTCTAGGATCTCATATGGGCCTACATACTTTGGGCTTAGCTTTTCTTTCTTCCCAAATCTCATTACACCCTTCATTGGTGAAACCTTTAGCAACACTTTGTTGCCTATTTGGAACTCTTCATCCCTACGCTTTAAGTCTACGTAGCTCTTTAGGCGGTCTTGCGCGGCTTGGATTTTGGATTGAATAGTCCTAACCTGATTCATAGTGTTCTCTGTCATTTGGGGACCTAGTACAATGGTTTCACTAATGTCACTCCAACATAATGGACTTCTGCATTTTCTCCCATACAAGGCTTCGAATGGTGCAATTCCAATACTGACATGATAGCTATTGTTGTATGAAAACTCAATTAGATATAGGCTATCTTCCCATCCACCTTGAAAATCAATCACACAAGCTCTTATCATATCCTCTAAGGTTTGGACAGTCCTTTCGGTTTGTCCATCTGTGGCTAGGTGGAATGTTGTACTCATTTTCAATGTCGTACCAAAGTTCTTCTGCATGCTTTTCCAGAAATTCGAAAGGAACCTAGAATCCCTATCTGATACGATATCCTTAGGAACTCCATGTAATCTCACTACATGTTTGATGTAAGCTTTGGCAAGTTGTTCCATTTTCCAGGGTTCTTTCATTGGTATGAACACTTCCGACTTAGTCAACCTATCCACTACTACCCAAATGGTGTCATTTCCACTTTTCGAATTGGGTAAACAAGTGACAAAGTCTATTGAGATACAGTCCCACTTCCAACTCGGAATCTCTAAAGGTTGGACCTTTCCCTGAGGTCTCCTATGCTCAATCTTAACCTTCTGACAAGTCAAGCATCTTGCCACGAATTCAGCCACTTCATTCTTCATTCTTGGCCACCAATAGACTTTTTTCAGATCCTTATACAACTTATCACCTCCCGGCTGAACAGAATATGGTGTATTGTGACCTTCTCTCATCAACTTTTCCTTTAGTTCACTACACTTTTGAGGCACACACCATCGTCCTTTATACCTCAAGCTTCCATCATCGTGGATCTTAAAATCCATCTCCTTTCCTTGCGAAATCTTTTCTTGATCCGCTCTAACTTAACATCACTAGCCTGATTCTCCCTGATTTTGTCAAATACCGACGGCTGGATGGTTAAGGGATTCATCATTCCCTCAAGACATTCCCCACTCACTATTTCTAGATTCAATCACTGCATGTCCTTTCACAGCTCGTTAGCAACTACTAACGCATTCACACTATGGCTTGATTTCCTACTCAGGGCATCTGCAACTACATTGGATTTTCCCTCATGGTATTGAATGTCTAGATCATAATCCTTAATCAACTCCAACCACCTTCATTGGCGCATATTCAAATCCTTCTGTGTGAAATTGTATTTCAAACTCTTATGATCTGTGAATATCCTACATTTCACACCATATAGATAGTGTCTCCATATCTTAAATGCAAACACTATTGCTGCTAGCTCTAAATCATGGGTAGGGTAATTAGATTCATATGGTTTCAGCTGCCTTGATGCATACGTAATCATCTTCCTGTTCTGCATCAATACACACCCTAAGCCACTCTTAGGGGCATCACTATATACATCATAGGTACCACTCTCATTTGGCAAAGTTAACACCGGCGCGGTTGTCAATCGCGTCTTCAAAACTTGGAACGCCTCCTCACACTGGTCATTCCACTCAAACTTTGCTTCCTTCTTCATCAAGGCCGTCATTGGTTTGGCGATTCTAGAAAAATCTTGCACAAAACGTCTATAGTAACCCGCTAAACCAAGAAAACTTCGAATATCGGTGACACTCTTAGGCCGGTGTAGGCCACTCACTAACAACTTTTATCTTTGCAGGGTCCACTGCAACTCCTTCCTTGGATACAAAATGTCCTAAGAATGCAACTTTCTCCAGCCAGAATTCAGACTTCGAGAATTTGGCATACAACTGGTTGTCTCTCAGGGTACTCAACACTGACCTTAAGTGTTCCGCATGATCCTCCTCACTCTTGGAGTGTACGAGAATATCATCTATGAAAATCACTACAAACTTGTCCAAGGATGCATGGAATACTCGGTTCATTAAGTCCATAAAAATTGCAGGCGCATTGGTTAATCCAAAAGGCATAACTGCGAACTCATAATGACCGTATCTAGTCCTAAATGCAGTCTTTGGTATATCGTGCTTTGCGATTCTCAACTGATGATAACCTGATCTCAAATCAATCTTTGAAAACATTCCAGGTCCTTTCAACTGATCAAACAGATCATCTATCCTAGGCAAAGGATACTTATTCTTGATTGTGACCTTATTGAGATCTCCGTAGTCTATACAGAGTCTCATACTTCCGTCCTTCTTCTTCACAAACTAGACTGGCGCTCCCCAAGGCGATGCACTTGGTCTAATATAACCTTTCCCTAGTAATTCCTCAAGTTGACCTTTAAACTCACTCATTTCCGCCGGAGCCATCCGGTATGGGGCTTTCGAGATAGGTGCAGTTCCGGGTAATAGGTCTACGGTAAAGTCAATTGGTCGATTGGGCGGCATTCCCTGGATCTTCTCCGAAAACACGTCCAAGAACTCATTTACCACTACAATGTCCTATGGTTGCTCTTTCATCACATGTTCTAGGTCTCTTACATTGCATAAGAAAACAGGGTTCCCTTTATGTACTAACTTCACGAGCTCCATTGCCGTGATGATTCCTACACTTCTAGGTTTCCCAAAACGGTGATATGATACAACCTTTCCTAGACTAGACTTCAACTGGATCTTCTGCTTCTCACAGTCAACCTTGGCTTTGAACATTGCCAACCAATCCATTCCCAAAATTACATCTAAATATCTTAACTCAAACTCAATTAGGCTAGACAAGAATATGGTCTTGGCTATGGTTAAAGGTACATTTCTATGGATCTTAGTGCACTTCACAATCTCACCGGTTGGTATCACTATGGGTACTTCAATCCCTTCGGGTTCTTTCAGCTCTAACTTCACTAAGATACCATTTGATATCAATGAATAAGTCGCACCAGAATCAAATAGTACTTTAAAATGGAGTAAATAGAAAAAGTACCAGCTATGACGTTAGACGAGTTTTCGGCTTCTTGCCTAGTGATCACATTCAGCTTCCCTTGGGAAACTCCCTTGTTATAGCCACCTTCATTGGCATTCCCATTGGTATTTCGGATCCCTTTTTGCTGATAGTTTCCCCCGGGCTTTCCATTACCCTGGCCATTGTTACCATTCTGGTAACCCTTTTGGTTCCCACCATTGTTTCCTCCATTCCGGTTCTGGTTATTCCGATTGTTGTTTTGGCGGTTGCCTTGGTTGGGTTTCCCATTCTTGGCCCAACACTCAAATTCTCTATGGCCTAGTTTCTCACAAAACCTACAAACAACTTGGTTTCCATTACAGTCCCGTCCTAGGTGATTATTATGGCAACGTCTACACTCATAGACTCTCGTTCCATTCCCTGCATACTGATTCTTATCTCCGTTGTTGTTGTGGAAATTGTTTCTGTTTCCATCCTGATTTCCCCTGAACTGGAAATGATTATTTCCCTTGTTTCTCTTAAAGTTTCCTTGATTCTGTTGGCCACCACCTTGGTTTTGGTTACTGATACGTGTCGTTTAGCGTATTAAATTAAAACCTATTTTATACCTTCAAAAATATTAACAAGTAGTAAAAGGGTAAGAAAGGATCGATCCCACGAGGAGACTTATTAATCTACTGAATATCAAAGCTTAACCAGTGGAACTAAATTGAACATTATTTACATAAACTATATACAAATACTTACCTATTCACATAAAGAGGGGGGGTTGTGAAATTCCTACGAACCACTACTTGGTAATGGCTAAAAAAATGACTACTACTTACAATTACACAGAAAGTGACGACACAACTTAACCGATTCGGTTTATGGTTTTTCTACCAGATTAGATTCTTTAATCTTTGAAAATAATCAAACTTGAGGAATTAACCAATTTAATCCACTAGACTAACTGTAGAGACTTAAGTAACAAAGACTCCCGGTACTCCCTTATTTGTAATCAATTATGAACTAAGCCCAATTGATCCTAAACCACTCTAACTTACACAAATATGGTCGCAATCTGCATAATTTAGAAATTGGCAGCAATATAAACTTGGAGACATCATTATTCCTAATTAATCTAATCACATAAATGTTTAGGCTAATTAGATTGAGTTTACTTTCATAATCTATACTATCACCATGATCGCAGGCTCCATTATAAATTACGTGCTACTCATTATACGATCTAAACTAAGCCAAATCATATAATTAGCAATCAAATACAATCATACATAATGAAAGATAACAATCAAACATATAATTGTAATTTAATCAAAGTAAAAATAAGGAAACCCAATTCATAATTAAAACAGAATAATCACTCAAGTAGGTTGTAAAACCTCAACCAAAACTTCATACTAGAACTTAATCACTTAATATGACAAAGCAACATGGTAATTAAAGATGAGAAATTGGAACAATTGAGTAGAAGAAGAACTTATTATATCTTCAGATTAAGGACACCCAAGCTAGCTCCGGCTTCGACCCCGTAACTCGTCGTCGTCCTTCTTGACCTTGATTCGAGACTAAGCTCTCTCCAATGGCTGTCTTCTCCTTTTCCAATTACCCAATTTTGAACCCGATAATAACCCAATTACTCACGATATTTTTTTGTGGCTCTCGTATATGCCCTCTCTCTCTTCTCTTTGACAGTTTGAGCCGCAATTTATACCAAAGAAACCCTAATTTGACCGGAGATATCGGAAGTAGAAGATTAATATGGTGTGATTCTGTTGTTGTTGCGCCGAGAAGGAAGGCGAATAGCTTGCTACTGGTATGAAGAAGTCATTCAAAACCCACCCACGTATTGAATATTTAGGTGATGGTTATCTCCACTTAATTTGGAATGTAGTGGGGTTTCTTCCCTTAATTCCACGTATTGATTGTGTGGGTTTAATGGGCTTTGCAATAACTTGAGTGGAGATTTGGTTGTGCTTCACAATTTCTTTTAACGTAGCCTTATACTTGATAACCTTGGACTCTTCTATACTTTCCCGTATTAGTTGTAACCGTTAATGTCTCGTTTGAATCCAATGGGCTTCGGTTTTCTTCTCGAGCAATTACTACATGTAGCATAGACAAGTACTATTTAGGCTAATTTAACAATAAAATCTAAAAATAAGAAAAAAAATATACTTATAATTATTAAAAGTAACTAAAGACCCAAAATAATAGATTAAAAACGGCTATATAACTAAAATAAGGAAATAAATATATGTTAAATAATGCACTTATCAGTTACCAACATCCTTCCTCTTTTCACCAGTTCCATTCTTCCTTCGCTGCAGACCATACAAATGGGCAGCTTTCCCGTACAGGGTGTCAAGAGATGTGAAGATCTCTCCAACAAGCATCAATTGCAAATCCATAGTCAATCCACTCTCAAATCTCTGAGCTCTAAGCTCCTCCGTTGCCACCACTTCAGGCGCAAATCTAGATAGCTCTATGAACTTGGAATAGTATTCAGTTACAGACATCCCTTCCATTCTCAACTCGATGAACTCTTGGGCTTTCTGCTTCTTCAGGTATGATTGATAAGACTTGTTTCTCAAGGCTACTTTGAATAATTCCCATCCAAATCCAGGTGTAGCTCTCAAAGCGTTCTCACACCTTTGCCACCACAAATCAGCTTCTCCCCTAAGGTAAACACACAACACTATTAACCCTGAGGTTTTCTGGGCAATTCACAGCTAGGATAAGCTTATCGAACTCCCTTAGCCAGTTCTCAAGTACAGTTGGGTCTACTTCCCCTTTATACAAAGGAGGCTTACTTAGGACCACCTTCTTAAACATCTCACCAGCTGGATCAAGTCCCTGGTTATTCCTATTTAGTGCTAAGTTCTGCACTACTTCAGCTAGTTGTCTAACCACATCGGCAATACCTTGGGTAGTCATTTCCCTTCTCCTGAATAAAACAAAAGACTAACTTTAACAACTGGGTTCGGACGACGCCTTGCTAAAGCATTGCACTAACAATTCACACAATTAGCACAACATGCATGAAAATTTGGGACCCTTAGAGCAAGATAGGCGCCTATTAATGGGCCACTTTCTCTCTTTAATCCGCATCACAACGTGTAAGTGGTGAAGAATTGAACCACCTTGCAAGTACAATTTCATTGAACAAATACATGAAATTCTTTTGCGATAATCGCTCAAAGAAAACGTAAACTTAGAATTAGAGGTAAAAGAAAGAACTCTAAAATTTTATTACTTCAATGAGAAAATAATACATCCTTTGGGTCGTACTTTATTCGAGAAACCACAAAATGAACTACTAAACCATAAATAGTAGCTTGCTACTTTATTACTTCACTAAAAATTAAGCACTAGCTATTACATTAGAAAAGTCTTTAAAATGCTATTCTACTATCCATCCTCCTCTACGGACTGGTGGAGAGTGCTCATGGCCTTCAAAGTCATCAAAGTCTTCCTCCGGATCAGATTCATACTCCATATCCTCATTATTCTGTTGTAGCTCACTGTTCACTTCATCATTGTTAGTCTCAGGCTCAATTTCTGTCTCACTAGAGATCTCAATAGTAGGTTCAGGAATGATAGGATTAGGGTTTTCAATCTCAACAACATCATCATCACTATCCTCATCCATCTGAGTTTCCGTCTCATCATCTAGTCCTGTGAGATTGATGTTTTCCACTGTTTTACCATCCTCAAAACATTCCTCCGCAAGCTCTATAATAGTGGTCATAATCTCCAAGTCATATCTCCATCTGCCATCTGGAGTACCATACTTGTAATTGTTAGGAATACCATTGTCCAAATGCATATCACGAAACCGATTCTTAAGCTCTATGTATGGGTTCCTAGAGGGCAAGCAATGAATAACCATCTCGGCCATAACATTTTCCAACTTAAAACACAGGAATTACCAAGATAAGTAGTAGTAATAATATTAGTAGTCATGACTATAAATAGAGTTTATAAAATATGGAAGGAATAAACTCTCAACACGAATACCATGATAACTTCTCCCGCAAGTTATCTCTACAAACCTGCTTTATTAAAATTCTACTCCCCAACAACGCAAATGCAATTGATGGATCATCATAGGGTCATGAAGGCAAAGGCCATGACCAGAAGACATGAAGCACGAAGTCAGCAAAAGCTGAGTACGAACAAGCTAGAATAACATTCTATCCTAACATGCTTCACTCAACGAATTAATAATCCACATGAAAAAGCCATTTAATAAACAAATAAACATGGAGACAAGACTCGACAATTGACACGACTCTTGACTCATAGTTTAGTAAAGAAAGTAGCTTTGAACGGATCAAATAAAGTATCCCCAAAAGGAAAGAAAAGAGTGATGGGAGCCCACCATACACCAAACAACAACAAGTCGGACTCCTACCGACAGTCGGACCATACCGACGAAATTCCAATGCACAACTGCCTAAAACAAAAGAATGAAACAACGTCTTGTATTATTCAAGGAGTACAGGCTCTCCGACCAGACTCCCCCCATTGTTCATACTCAAGGTATATACGTTCCGAGAGTTTTGAAGCTCATTCGGGTTAAACTTTACGTTGATTAGTATGTTATGATCAAGGCGACTCAAGACTCTACACAAGACATAACATGCAAACAATTAAGCAATTAAACAACTCACAATGACACTTCATTTTAATCCTTTAGGACTTGTGATCAAACATAGGACTCAAGTGAAATTACTCCCATGGTTCTTTCTCAAAAACACTGTTTGAGTTAACCCGACATTGCCCATTAATAAGCGGGGTGTGCCCTTAGCACGAATTTTCCATAGTTCAATTCACAAAGACTCCCTAAACATATTCTACCCCTTGGTAGAATAAACAATGCACTCCGGCAATATTCAATAGGCTCAACATATGCTAGACATCCCGTACCATAGCATACTAATAATAACTTGCATGCGCATCACTCATACATGCAAACCAACTTGAACAACATGCTTGACATAATTCAACGATTATAAAAGTCCATAACATGATAGTTCAACAGAATCTATAAAGCATAATTCAATCCATAACATGCTCATTCACATAGATTCAATAATAATAATCACATGCTTGTCTACACATCAAACATGAATTCCGTAATATCATAACATTTTCATTCCCAATCATCAAACATGAATTCCCAACATATAAGTTCACATGATTCGCATTCAATACACTTCACAAAGTCCTCAAGGATGGGTGGTCACCCTAGTCTTGTACGTACCTGGAATACCTAAGTACGTGGGCCACTGTGCGAATCATGACTCACTAGAAATCACCTCCTATAAACACAAAAGAGAAACTTAATTACTATCCATGTTTTCTAAATTTCCAGCAACTATTTAAGAAACTAAAACCCTTAGTTTAATTAGAAATTAATCTTTATTCGTTAAATTAATAGTCTTAAATAGTCAACTCAAGTGCTAGTATAAAAACACTGACTTTTGAGCTTTAAAACCATTAAAAATCAACTTTTAAAAGCTTATAAACAATCTGAAAAATTAAGTTGATTCCCATAATTAAAATCGTCATTAAATTATGTGAATCAATCGCCTAATCAATTGGAATTAAAACCCTAATAATAGGTCATCATAAAAACCATGTTTTGACCTTAAAAATTGACACTTTATTAATTCATTAAATCTTAATATAATAATTTCAATCATTAAAATCAATCTCATCAATTTAAATACGACAATAATAAAGTACGGTGTTCATAACCGTTCCAATCATTTTAAATAACCCAAATAATTAAATAATCGTCATAATTTAAACAATTTAAAAACAGAAAATTAAAGTTTTAAAGTGTATAATTGATTATCACCAATCAACAACACACACACACACAAGTCAGGTTATGTGTTATTTTTGTGGGGCGTCGAGCAACAACAACAACAACACACGCAATAGCACCGCACGCAAGCAGCGCGGGCAGCAGCGCAACGAGGGGCGAGAGAGGGAGTGAGGCGCTGGGTGCTTGGGCACGCGACACAGCAGCAGCAGCGAGCACGAGGGCGATGCGGGCTGCGAGTGAGGCGAGGGAGTGGGCGATGAGGAGTGCGGCGCGCGCACGAGGCTGGGCACACACGAGCACACTCGTGCCTTGGGCTGCAAGCAAAGGGACGGACGAAGGGGTGTGGGTGCCGCAAGGAGAGAGGAGAGAGAGAGATTGCTGAAAATTTTGTGAGGGTTTAATGAGGGGGTGTATTGATATGTTCATATTTTATAGTGCTTTTACCCCCGTCCCTTAGTACTTTTTGATCTCAAATGAGCTCTTCGGAGCGATTTTTAGTACTAATGTGCTCCTTGTAGTGTGTTTGTAGTTTCAGGTTCATCATTGTAGGAATTACCATATTTTTATGCACTTCCTACTCATTTGAATCAATACAAGAGATTATGTACTTTCGAGAGCACAAACATTAAGTTAAAAGAGTTTTGAAGCAAAGCGAATAACGAAAGAAGTATTAAAATGAGTATAGTCCATTATTTTAATCATAACTCAAGTTCTACAACTCCAAATGAAGTAATTCCAATTGGGTTGGATTCTAGACTTCAATAGATTTCGAGCAAGTGGTCACTCGCCTAATTCTGACGAATAACGTAGGAGATATGGCGTTTTGAAGATAGAGGATCGTGCAGCTTCAACACGCGCCCGATCGGGCGGACTTCGCCCGATCCGGATCGGGCGGTCATTCTGGGCGCTGTTCTAGGCATTTCGCAACCGCCCGATCGGGAGGAATTCCGCCGATCGGGCGGACTTTCGCCCGATCGACCTGTTTGTCGAGCAGAATGCCCGATCGGGCAGCCTTTCGCCCGATCGGGCGACGCCAACCTCCTGCACTTATGCGCGTGTTTATTTCCGGTTTTTGGCTTGTATTTTGGGCAAATTATAGCTACTAGCCCCTTATATTTTTAGAGACATCTTATTTTCTAGTATGAGACCCTTAGTTTATTTTCTCTTAATCTAGTTTTCTCTCAAATTTGTTCCAAGCACTTATTTTTAGTTTCATCAAAGCTCCAATTTTTAGTTCATCCTTTTGTTCTACATTTAGGTATTGCTTTCTATTTTGCTTTATTAATTACTTTTGATCATGTTTTCCATTATGTTGATTACTTTGTTATTTGTTATTATGCTTGAGTAATTTATTTTCTAGGGTTTGGGGATCCTTGAATAACATGAAGGGATATTGAATAATTGTGATTGTTGGCATTGTAATTAATTCCTATTGATTGGTTTATTTCACTATACAATTAGATTTGCGCAAGTTTAATTGTGGTAGTTATGCAATATCAAGTTAAGATTCGAGAGATGCAATTTGATGTTTAGGCTTGTGTCAATAGGTGGAATTAGAGTTAATACGTAGCGAGAGCCCGTTAATTCTAAGTCTATGATTAGTATCGATTCGATAGAGCATGCTAGTCTAATTAATTACTTTGTTGATTATCGTGATTGTTAATTGTCCTGGATTGTTATTTGTTGGTGAACCTATGCCCTAGATTCTTTAATTCCTGAATTCTTAATTGTTTAATTATCGCAGTAGTCTTAGCAAACCATCAAACCAACTCTTGTTCCCAATAGTCTAGTTTAGTTGATTAATAGTAGAAAGAACATTGTTTCCATGTGGATTCGATCCTGACTTCCCTTGCTACCTAACTAGTGGACTTAGGTTTATTTTTGATAAGGTGATACGACTTTAGCCTGTCAAATTTTGGCGCCGCTGCCGGGGAAACGGTTTAATTTTCTGCTACTAATTTTATGATCTAGATTATTTTCTTGAGTCTCATAGAACTTCCTGTTCTTTGAGACCATGTATATATTTTATTTTCTTTAGTTTATTTTTTAATTTTTCTTTTAATTCCCCCCCCCCCCCCTGAAAATATGGATTATTATTCTTTCCCTCAATTCGTAAATGAGCCTTTTTGGGTGTATTTCGATAAGCTAAATGATTTTATTTGTTACCAAAATCTTAATCTTTGGGATTCTTGTGGTTTTGCTTATGGTGGTTTAAATGAGTATACAAGGAATGTGATAGAAAGTAGATTCAATGGTGATTTTCGAGCCTTGTCTTTGGATGATATGTGGGATTACTATATGTGGTTTGCAAGGGATTCCTATGAGCGTGAAATGGCCATTCATGTTACATGTGCTAATCAAAATTATGAGCATAATCTACATGTTTCTACCCCCTCTCCCTTGAATGCTTGTTATAATGAGGTGCGTTCTAATGTTTATGATAATCATGCCTATTCTAATGAATTCTCTAACCCTTGCATGAATATCAATGTTTTGCCTCATGATTCCACTATTGCTTCTCCCGTGTATTATTGTGAACCCTTGCCCAATCATGTTCAACCGAATCAGAAAGCAGGGATAGCTTCTTAGAGGAATTAAGAAGATTAAACTATGAGATTGAGATTCAGTGTACTAGATCTCAAGAGGCTACCAATGAGATTATTAAAGCTAGTAAGGCTACTCTTGAGAGATTTAGAAAAATTCAAGAAATTATTGAAAATAATGATTCGAGTTGTGTTGGGGATGAGGGTCAACTTAGTGAACCCATAGGCAACCAAGAGTGGGAGGAACTTATAACAGAGGTTGGGAATGAGTTGGATATGATGATGTGACTGTTGGACCAATGCATAAAGGATTTGTTGAAACTGAAAAGCCATATGTTATAGAGCAAGTCCATGAGGAAGTTGAAGTTGATAAAACCCTTGTTGTTGTGTCAACCCCTACCCCTCATATTCCAAGTCCAAGAAGGGTTATTCTTAGCCCCGTTTACACCGTCTCACTCCCCTTGTCTTTCCCCATAAAACCTTTGTTTGAGGATCTTCCTCCTCCCCACGAAAATCAAAAGCCCAATGACCCAATAGAGTGTGTTCCTCTTTGTGAATCTTTTGCAGGCACTTACAATACTTACAAAGAAGAGGTGGATGCTTTGCAGAGAGCTCTAAATGGTGAAGAGCCTGTCCACCATGAATTCCAAAACACAGAGAGAGCTATTTCATTGATCATTGAGGTTGAAGAATCAATAGTCTGCAAAAACAACTTCCATAAGGAGAGTATGCCTACTTTATCTTTTCCTTCCTTTTCTTATTCTTCTTTTATTATTGTTTTTTCTTTTTGTTCTTCTTCCTTTAGGCATCCTACTCCTTACTGGCATAGAGTTCATTCGGACTTTATGCAAATGTTGTTGTTGATTATCTTGCATGTCTTGTTGCACGAAAGTTGTGCGAGTGCGCATGACAAGCTGTTGCGCTCGTTGGTTGGTTATTTACTAACCAATCGCTTTGCGGGAGGCACATAAGAGTTGGAGCCGGAGGGGTTCAATGAAGATTGAAACCCTCGATCTCCACTCCTTCAAGCACTGAGGACATTGCTGAGTTTGGCTTGGGGGAGGTATGTGTTATTGCTTTCTAGAGTAGTTTATTGCTTTGAAAAAAAAATACAAAAATACGTTCCGATGAATACAATATCATGCTTCCCTGTGCCCCTTGATCGAAAATTGTTTTGATTCTTGGTATTTGATGATGAGCAATGTAGATGTGTTAGCCATGATTTGATATTCGATTGCTTTGATGCCTTAACATGAGTCAACTCTGACTAACTATTTGTGGACTTGGTGCTTGGCTAGTTAACTTGGTTAGGATGTGTGATAGCTTCCTGGTGTGTCATTGATTTTGAGTATTGGTTTGCAACTGTTAGTAGTGTTTTATGACTCATATACATGCACATTGTGGAGGACGAAGGCATTTTTTCTATTTAGGTAGCCTTCAGACGAATTTAGATACATTTGTTCCCTCCTTTTCTACCCATGTTGTTGCTTGTGCCCTTTATTCGGTGACTAGCCACATTACAAGCCTGTGAAAACCCCATTGGTTACTAGTCCCAAGCCTAGCTTGGGGGAGCTAATAGTAAGTGAGGTGAGGGAGTTGTAGTGTGTTACATTTTGAGCACAAATTGGGTGTTGAAAAAAGGAACTAAGGGAATTCTTCTTATCTTGTATGTTGTTTGAAAAGAAAAAAAATGAAGAGTGAAAGAGATGAGAAGGATGGGAAATGTGAAGGCCTCCAAAAAGAAAAAAAAAAAAAAAAAAGAGAGAAAGATTCGAGCAAGAAAAGAAAAGAAAATTTCATTATGCTCGAAAAATTTCAAAGCATGAATTCACTCAAGTATTGTAATTGCTTATCTTTATGAGTGATTGATTATAATTGTGAAAGAAGGCAAGAAAGCATGGTGTAGTTTGTTTGTTGTTTCATCATGTGTTGAGTGGGAGAGTTGTGGTCATCTCTTGTGATTGATCATGGGTTTTGCTAGGATTTATGCTCCCCAAAGCCAAGGCTTTAAGCTCACATTTTACCCAAATTTACCGCACCCTTACCTAAGCCTAACATTACAAGCTTTGAAGACCTTCCGACCTTTGTGCATAGAGTCATATTAATGTAAAAGTAGTTGTTTATCAATGCAAGTTATGACATGACATATTCCGAGTCGACTATTAGGTTGAGTGCATGTTCTTTTAAACACACGAGTGTTGTGAGTTTGGGAGGGCATTGTTCACATACATATTGGGAGGAGAGCGAACGAGTACATCTTTTACCCGCCACATAAATGAGTGAAGAGTGTGTGAGCACTAGTCTTGAATTCCATTGTGCAACTGTGGTTTGCTCTGCGTGACGGTTGTTAGGGAGGATTTGTGGTCGAATGGATTTGATTGGTTGGCATTGATGCATGCTTGTTGAATTTTACCTTGAATCGTATCCATTGTTTTGAGATGTGTTTGGGGTTAAGTTGATTTATGTATTCATCGATGATTTCTTTGCTTAGGGACAAGCAAAGATCTAGCTTGGGGGAGTTTGATATGTTCATATTTTATAGTGCCTTTACCCCCGTCCCTTAGTACTTTTTGATCTCAAATGAGCTCTTCGGAGCGATTTTTAGTACTAATGTGCTCCTTGTAGTGTGTTTGTAGTTTCAGGTTCATCATTGTAGGAATTACCATATTTTTATGCATTTCCTACTCATTTGAATCAATACAAGAGATTATGTACTTTCAAGAGCACAAACATTAAGTTGGAAGAGTTTTGAAGCAAAGCGAATAACGAAAGAAGTAGAAAAATGAGTATAGTCCATTATTTTAATCATAACTCAAGTTTTACAACTCCAAATGAAGTAATTCTAATTGGGTTGGATTCTAGACTTCAATAGCTTTCCAACAAGTGGTCACTCGCCTAATTCCGGCGAATAACGAAGGAGATATTGCGTTTTGAAGATAGAGGATCGTGCAGCTTCAACACGCGCCCGAGCGGGCGGACTTCGCACGATCCGGATCGGGCGGTCATTCTGGGCGCTGTTCTGGGCATTTCGCAACCGCCCGATCGGGAGGAATTCCGCCCAATCGGGCGAAAACCTGTTTGTCGAGCAGAATGCCCGATCGGGCAGCCTTTCGCCCGATCGGGCGACGCCAACCTCCTGCACTTATGCGCGTGTTTATTTCCGGTTTTTGGCTTGTATTTTGGGCAAACTATAGATACTAGCCCCTTATATTTTTAGAGACATCTTATTTTCTAGTATGAGACCCTTAGTTTATTTTCTCTTAATCTAGTTTTCTCTCAAATTTGTTCCAAGCACTTATTTTTAGTTTCAATCAAAGCTCCAATTTTTAGTTCATCCTTTTGTTCTAAATTTAGGTATTGCTTTCTATTTTGCTTTATTAATTACTTTTGATTATGTTTTCCATTATGTTGATTACTTTGTTATTTGTTATTATGCTTGAGTAATTTATTTTCTAGGGTTTGGGGATCCTTGAATAACATGAAGGGATATTGAATAATTGTGATTGTTGGCATTGTAATTAATTCCTATTGATTGGTTTATTTCACTATACAATTAGATTTGCGCAGGTTTAATTGTGGTAGTTATGCAATATCAAGTTAAGATTCGAGAGATGCAATTTGATGTTTAGGCTTGTGTCAATAGGTGGAATTAGAGTTAATACGTAGCGAGAGCCCGTTAATTCTAAGTCTATGATTAGTATCGATTCGAGAGAGCATACTAGTCTAATTAATTACTTTGTTGATTATCGTGATTGTTGATTGTCCTGGATTGTTATTTGTTGGTGAACCTATGCCCTAGATTCTTTAATTCCTGAATTCTTAATTGTTTAATTATCGCAGTAGTCTTAGCAAACCATTAAACCAACTCTTGTTCCCAATAGTCTAGTTTAGTTGATTAATAGTAGAAAGAACATTGTTTCCCTGTGGATTCGATCCTGACTTCCCTTGCTACCTAGCTAGTGGACTTAGGTTTATTTTTGATAAGGTGATACGACTTTAGCCTGTCATGTATTTATAGTTTTTCTCCCCCACATGGGATAGGTTTTGGTAGTTTGAGTTGGGCTTACTTCCGGGCTTAACTAGAATGAATCCTTGCAAGCTTTGTTGGGTTTGATCATGGAACTTTAAGTGGGCTTTGATTAAATTTAATTCGTTTTCAAAACACGACCCAACAAATCCCGATTAAATAAATTCGTTGACTTTATTCAATAAAAATACGATTTTCGTAATTAATTAAAAATAAAATACATTTAATTCTCATTAAATGGAATTAAATTCATAAAAATACTTTATAAATACAGAAAAATACGAGGTATTACAAGGACGCCCTTCCTTCAAGGCCTTCTCCACCTCCTCGTAATGATCGATGATTCGCTCGAACCAGCTGAAAGGACGCATGCTGGCGAACTCCGAGGTCCAGGCAAGCTCAATGCCGCCTCGAATCGACCTTTCCCCCAGCACGGCGGACTGGCTACGCACCTCCTTGGACCTGGCCACTTCCATGCGAGCCTCCTCCAGTGGTGACTCCAGTTGATTAAACTTGGTCTCAAGCTGCGCCAGCTCGTCCTCCTTCTGTTTGCGCTTCTCAGAGAGATCCTTAATCTCTTGGAAGTTCCTTTCAATTTGTTGAAGGCGTGTCGTATTCTCAGCACGAAGGGAAGCCAAAGAAGTGGCCAACGCGTCAACTGTTTCCTGCCTGGTAAGACGAAGCTCCTCCAGTCTAGCAAAATGCTGATCACCACATTGATTAGCAAGGGTGCGAGCTCTAGCCTCTTCATACACCAAGGCAGTGCGCCTCTTCTTCAGGGAGTCCAGCTGAATAAACATCTGCAAATGGCGGAGGTAAAATTTCGGAAGCTGAGGAAGATAAAGTTACCTCACTAAAGAAAGTAAAAACTTACATCTAATATAGAGGACTGCATAGCGGCAAGCCGGGTCTCCGCCGCCTCAGGAAGAGTCTCAGCATACTCTGGAGGGATGGCACTGCGCATGCTGTTCATGACCTTGACCCAGTCACGAGAAGAAAAGCGGCCTGGGGAAGGGATCTGATCCTACTCAGCATTTATAGCTTTTGAGGATCAGGTATTTCTATTGGAAAAACAACGGCCTTAGAATCCCTGGGAGAGACTATAGAACTGCCAGACGAAGAACGACAAGTGGTTACGATGTTGGAATAGAACTTACCACCCGAGTTCCTAGCCCTCTCTGCCGTCTTTGGAGGAATGTTCCGACGAACGTCTTCAGGAATTCCTCCAAGGGGATCAGCCTTTTGGGAACTGGAAGGGCCAAACTCTGTAGCCTTCGAAGTATCCTTGGGAAGCACCCTTTGACGCTTCGGAGACGCCCTCACCGTTGAAGGCGTCCCAAGAACCCCGAACTGGCTTGAAGCAGGGTTTCCCAGTCCCTCCGGCTTTGCGTCTGGAAGATGGTGCCGTGGTGGTGGTTGTCTTCCTTGACCCCTGGCAAGGTAAGATAACTCCAGTCATATACACTGAATAAATTATATATCCGAGAGGAGTCTAAAGCAAATTACCTTCTTATTTTACGCTAGAGGATCAAGCTGCGTGTCGGCCTACTCAGCGGCCTTCTGACGTTGCAGAGCCTTGAAGGTACTTGCCTCAAGCACCTCAGCTAGCCAAGATGGCATATCCACTCGGCCCTTGGCCGCGTCATCCAGCTTCTCCATGGCCTTGTCCGAGAAAGATGAAGACGTCAGAAAAGCATACAAAGAAAAAGCAACAAAAAACTCAGAATACAAAATATTACCCCTCGGCATATACGGACACAAGCCCACAGCCGAGAGGAAGGTAGAGTCGTCCAACTGATCTAGATGGGGCAACCACCCCTCAGGTATCCAAGCCGTCTTGGACCCTACTATGAGCGGCTTGGCCTTGAAGAGAGAAGAAATCTGTTTCCAGAGGCCGGCATAAACGGGGGGAAAGGAACCACTTCTTCCAACGAAGTTAGGTTGAAGCGTCCACCGCGTCATTCGTTTACACATCTCCAGGTCAGTAGTCTCGATGACTACCCACTTCTTCCGCCATTGGTGCCATTTGGACGCCTTACCCATAACCGTCCTATATGCTCCCCTGTAACTAAGGGCTAGCCAGCTCTCGGCGGCTTAAGGGACTTTGGACAGCGATGCTATCCGTAGAAACGCCGGGAAAGAAGGGGTGATGCCCTCAAGCTCACACCTAGCAATATATCCAAACACGCCGGCCCAAGAATTGGGGGACATCTGGTTCAACCCTATGTTGAAACCGTCCAACAACTCCACCACAAACGGGTGTGGAGGAAACCTATGCAGCTTCAAGAAGGAATTGTACACGGCAAACTCCCCTTCCACCAAGCCAAAACTGGTGCAGTCCATGCCTCCTGGCATGCAAAACTTGTATTCGGGGCCCAAGTTTAGAGACGCGCCATAGTCAGCCCCTTGCTCAGTCAAATAATGCAGCCACGTCTGAAGAGGGAAGATCTCACAGGGGTGAAGGTGGCCTTCTTCACTCTTGGACGGACCCGCTGTCGCGCCCTCTGCACGTTCGTTTACGGAGGCGTCCTCCTCCATGGGAGAACAAGATTCCCCCTCGAAGCATGAATCTTCACCTATTCGCACCATGATGTCCTGCACGGGCTGAAGAATTGGCTCAGGACGCGCGGGGCATAACTTTTGAAGTGAAGACGTCAAAACAACAGGTCACCGTCCTCCAAATTTGACCAGGCCGGCGTACCATAAACAGGGAAGGAAATTAAAATGAACAAAATCAACAAACAAGTTTCCACAAAAGAAAAGTTACCTGTTGGATTAAAGAAGGAACTTCCAAAGAAATTGAATTCCCAAAGATGAAAAATTCCAAGAACAAAGGATTGAAGGCAATGGTGGTACTACAACGCTCTCTGGTGGTTGAATGACGCCGAAAATCGCCTTCCCTTTGCTGCTCTCAAAAGATTTCTAGAAATGAGGGGGAAATTCACTTGAAATAGCCACTTATTTATAGAAGGGTAAGAAATGTTTACCATTGCCACGCGTCACTACAGCACAAGATAACCCAAGAGTAGTAAAAATTAACGTCAGTTTTCACTCCCCATGAGGGGCAAATGATGTGGACTTGGCGTACTTCCATAAGGGGCCCTAAGACAGGGGTAATCTGAGTATAGCCCATCTACATATGGCATATGGGTCCAAGGATTAAATGATGGACCAAACCTGTTTACTTAAACAATAGAAGGACGTTCCCTTTATAAAAGCCCAATTGATCCATGGCTAGGCCCAAGTCCAAAGAGTCCATCAGGCTCTACTCCACACTCTCACTCTTGGACACGTGTCCTACAGCTAGGGTTATGGGATCAATTCCCAAGGAACCCTAGCCTTATAAATAGTTCAGATCCCACGGTAAAAGAGGCATTCAATTCATTCCCACCTACCTAAAACTATCTTTGCTCTGCCTTCTCTCTAAAAATTACTTCTCTCTCTAGCTTATATTTACTTAGGCATCCGAGGGAATATTCCTACGGGAATATTCTTGTTTTGCAGGTTGCCAGAGGATCGTGCCAACTCATACTTGATACTTCGAGGAACGAGTGACACGTCATCACCGTAAAAGATCCCACAACAGTTAGATTGTTGAATTTCTAAAGAAACATGGGGAGGGGAAGGTGAAATTTCTTCCAACATTCTAAGAAGCTTCCTACCTTGAGTGGGTAAATACAGTGGTGAGTTGAAAAAGGACTCCAAAGGGCTAAACCTTAGGCTTCTTCTAAGACTCATACTCTTGATTGGACTTAGTGGATCAGGGGACTGAGAGAAAATAATGAGCACACAAGAATTAGTTTTATCCTTAGGTTATGTATATAAATTGTCAGGTTGTTTTGCACTTGAAATAGGTGAACAAGAATTTTGATTCTTATTGCCCCCGTTTATTGTGTGTCCATATAAAACTAGCATCATTAAGACAACTCACCCATATGTCAATCTCCATGTGTGGAATATCCTCAAACATTTGCATTAGTGTTTTGTCATCTTTCAATTCATTAGCCTTCTTTCCAAAGAAATAATGCAGTCTATGATATTTAGGGAGCTCAAAGCCTTTATTTTCAAACACTTCACACATGTCATTAATCACATCTATCAACAAACACCTATCGGTATCTTCAACCTTTATATCAACACAATACGCTCGATAATTTACTTTGATAATTCTCTCTGCCATCCTACACATTACAAAAAACACAAAATTATATACTATTCTCCCATAATCCATCAAACAAGAAAACCATAAATTACAAACCAAAAACCATACAATTTCATAAAACATTAACAAAACCTAACAATGACACTCATAAATCAAACAGCAGGCCACCGTAATCAAGAGCTTTTAAAACGTTAAACCCTGCCTTTTAATACAACATATAGATCTACAATTTTAAATCATATAATCAAGTACAAAATGGGATATTTACGCTATTTTATGTACAAAATTCAGATCATCTTCATCAACAATTTAAAACAACGAATTAGGGTTTACATATAATACCTGAATTTAAGTTTTTAAACCACCTTCACTGTCGACTTGATGAATTTCAACCTCTTGTTGCACTCCACCTTCAATTAGTATCTTCTTTCATTGTTAATTTTCTTTTTCAATTTGGTAATTAATGTTGGGCAACTTAGGGGGAAATAAATGAAGGAGAAGCGGAGGGGTATGGTGAAATGTGGAGTAAGAAAATGGAAGAGGTAGGGTAATGCACTAATACGTGGAATGTGAAAATTGGGTAGTGACGTTATTAATAAGAGCACGTGGGTACACCGTGTATATTTTAAAATGGATGGGTACAATATAGAAAACAAGAAAGTATATGGGTACAACGTAGAAAAACAATAAATTTTCATGTTAAAAAATAGAATGAAGTAATGGTTAAAAATATTATGAAACGGACTAAAATGAAAAGGGTGTAATATCAGTTTGAAACTGGTAGTACTCCATAGTAGGAAACTCACCCTTTTTTAACGAGCATAATGAAATATACGTACTATTCATTGATCGGCCCCGGGCTACTCTACTTCATGTTTTTCTTTGGAACTATTCTTTCTCATACGACTGTTAGTCTGTTACCTTCGATTCTCTACAATTGCATGAAATTTTCTTCACTAAGAAAATATGAAGATATGAAGTGATCATATTTAAAGAAAACTGAGTAGTACTACCTCCCTTTATTTTTTTCCTATGAAATATCAAAAACATTAGAAACTCAGTTCTTTAATACTACATCCGTCCCTTAATACTCGTACCTCTTTCATTTTTGGGTCATCCCTTGCTATCCACGAGACGACATTGAAGCTAACAACAATAAGATCTGCCCGCAAGGTCATTCGGGCGTCATAAACCCAACCTGAGTATGGCGTAAGCTAGAAACTGTTAGGTTATGATACATATGATATTACATAAATCATGCGGAAACAACCATTAACCCAGGATTACATATTATTTACACATAATCATATAGCATAATTTAGATGCATACTCTTTGTTGCGTGCCCTCCCTAGCTGCGCCCGAACCGAACAAGAACAAGTCTTTAGGACTCCAAGTGTCGTCCCTCCGTAGATAGTCCACAGCACGTCCGGATCCGCCTTAAGATTGACCAACTAGAATCGCCCTTAAGGTACTAGAATTTTCGGCACTTTTGAGCAAGATGTGTGGCTGAATTTTTCTCTCAAAAACTCACTTTGAATATTTTTAAAACTCGTTATAAATTGTGAACCCAGGCCACATATTTATAGGGTTATGGAAAGGGAATTGGAATCCTATTCAGATACAAATTAATTAAACCTAGAATCCTACAAGAACTCTAATTTAATTATTTTATCAAATAGAATTAGGAATTTAATCATTAACCGAACTCTGCACGTTTTAGGAAACGTGCACGAACACAAACACTTACGCACACACACACGGCAGCCTCGATGGGCCGCCCATGCGTGCGTGCGAGCAGCAGCCCACGCAGCGAGGCCTGCGCGAGCCACAAGCCCACGCAAGCACCCGCGCGCGCTGCGCGCGCTGTGCGCGCTGCCACGGCCTGCTGGGCCTGGCCTTGCGCTGGGCCTGGCGTGGCTGTTTGTGCGGCGCGCTTGGCTTGCTGGGCGATGGCCTGGCTTCGTGCTGGGCCTCGTCCGGCAGGCCTCGTCCGATGCTTTATTCGTACGATACGCTTCCGATTAAATTTCCGATTCCGGAATTCATTTCCGATACGAACAATATTTAACATTTCCGATTCCGGAATTAATTTCCGTTTCGAACAAATATTTAATATTTCCGTTTCCGGAATTATTTTCCGATTCCGGTAATATTTCCGATTCTGACAATATTTCCGTTTCCGGCAATATTTCCGATTCTGGTAATATTTCCATTTCCGGTAATATTTTCCGATACGTACCATGTTTCCGTTTCCGGCAACATCTACGACTTGGATAATATTTATATTTCCGATACGATCCATATTTCCGTTTCCGGTAATATCATCGTTTCCGGAGTATTCATTTCTTGCCTGTGACGATCTCAGCTCCCACTGAAACCAAGATCCGTCGATTCCGAATATCCATAGATAGAGTATTTAATGCCATTAAATACTTGATCCGTTTACGTACTATTTGTGTGACCCTACGGGTTCAGTCAAGAGTAAGCTGTGGATTAATATCATTAATTCCACTTGAACTGAAGCGGCCTCTAGCTAGGCATTCAGCTCACTTGATCTCACTGAATTATTAACTTGTTAATTAATACTGAACCGCATTTATTAGACTTATCATAGAATGCATACTTGGACCAAGGGCATTATTTCCTTCAGTCTCCCACTTGTCCTTAGGGACAAGTGTGCATTTCCTAATTCCTTTGTCGCTCGATGCTTGCTCTTGAACATAAGGTAAGAGTTGTCATCCTTATTATGTCCAGAGGTGTTCCTCGGTTTCAGAGTTCAACTGATCAAATAAACAGATAATCATAGCCTATGATTCATCCGAGCACGGCCATGCATTTCACAGTTTCTAGCTCTCCGAGTGGCCTTGTACAACTTTTAAGCATCTCATCCCGATTTATGGGAGGACAATCCCAATCTTGCGATCTTGAGATTAGACTTCGTTTGATAGGTGATTACCTGAGCGTTGCCTTTATAGCCTCCTTTTACGGTGCGACGGTTGGTCAACGTCAAAGCAACCAGTTCTCAAACAAGTAATCTCAAATCACTCAGGTATTGAGGATTTAGTGTCTAATAATTTTAATGAAATTTACTTATGACAGATTTTCATCTCTTACAGTAAAGTTTCATAGGTCTTGTCCGATACTAGTCTTCCCAAAGTAAGTATCTATGCAAATGATTATGACATTGCCATGTCCACATAGTTCAAGAAACAGAACTACTAGTCATCTTGCATTCTAGTCGTCTAACGTTTTCTATGCGTCCAATTTTATAGAAAACTCCGACTAGGGACCATTTTCAACTTTTGACATTCAAGTTCACTTGATAGACATTTCTTAGTCACAGGACTGGTCCTGACAGTCTATCTTGAATATATTGTCAAATTGAAGGGACTCATCATTTAATACTAAACCAAGATTAAATGGAATATGAAAACACATTTCATATATGATAAATGTTCAACCCCAATGTTTTACAACCATGGGCCTCTAACCCATCTTTAAAACATTTCATGGAATTCAAAGCTATGTTTGATTTCCAGTGCTACAACGTGAGTGTTGCTTCTCACTTGTTGCATAGGTTTAGTTATCATGCTTTGCCAATCTTAATATCCTTTTCATCGAATGTTCTTCGAGATATGATGATAAGATCTTTTGAGTTTGTTTATTATGTGATCTAGTCTTTCTTACTTCGATAGTGGTTCTACGCATTTTGCAATGAAGAATCATCAAGTTAGCAGACATGTGATCCACCCAAGTTCAATGAAGAACTCATTAATATAAACAACTCTGTTTTATTGCTTCTTAGGCAATAAGTACTTTTACTTCAACTGTTTAGGTTGCTAGTGATGCTTTGTTTGGATTTGCTTATCCAAGCAGTTCACAGATATGTGGAAGACTTTCCAGCTATATCTTAGAACATATTTAATTTCCCACGCAACAACTCATGGTCTTCAATCCATGTTGCCATTTCAAAACACGATGCTCTTTAGCTCGTCCTTGTCAATGGTTAACTCCAAAGGGTCTTGCTTGATCCTTTGCCAGTGTTTATGCGTGTAGCATCAATATTTAGCATATCTTTATTTCCTTGAATCAAGAAGTAATCCTATGTACCTTTTCAGGTACCATAAGTTTTTCTTGATCTCAATCTAATTGGTCTTCACTTAGATCAATAGAGATTGGTATATGTTCGTCATGCCTAAAGTCATACGATACGTTTTTGGCGATCCTTATATTATATCATACATGATAAATTCTTTTGTAGAATAATTCCCAATTGAATTCTATTCATGTAACTTTAGCTCATTCAATTTCAGTAGATACTGAATCCAGCTAAATTCTTTGACATATAATATAGGTGAAGAATCTCATTAGATTCTTTGATGTTAACTTAGTAAATGCTTATACATAGTTCAAACATCCTTTACTTAGATTTATTCACATGGGTCGAATATCTCCAATGGAGACTTTCGTGTTTGATTTAGTAAATGCCATTACTTAATCCAAAATAATATCATAAGATCTTTGTAAATAGATCTTAATACCCAGTATGTACTAAGTTTCGCCATGGTCCATTATTGATGAATAATTTCAAATCTAAGTCATTAGCATTTGAATGTTATTTCACAATAGAGAGATATGTGTGTGATACACATAGGACCAATTAAGTTTTAAGTACTCCCACTAAACTTCTTATATATCTATAAGAATCATGTATATTTTATGAAACTAAAATACTTATTAGTTTCACTAAAATACAGTTCCAATTCCCAATTGCTTGCTTAAATCTGTACTTAGATTTTATAAGCTAGCTTTCCTTTTCAAGCATTTATTTGGATCCACAAACTCTATGACATACCATGTACATATTGTATTCCATCATTTGATTGAGGAATACGTTTTGTCATCCAATTGCCATATGTACCAATATGCAATCATTGCTTGAATTATAGACTTAAGCATTACGATTTTGCATGAGGTTTCAACACAATCCATGCCATGAATTTGCTTGTAACCTTTAGCAACTAATCTAGCTTTGTGTGTGAACACAATTCCATGTTTGATGGTTTTTATCCTTAAAACAAACTTGCAACCAATAGGTGTGAAACTATTCTTGCAAATCAACAAAATTTCAATTTTGTCATCAAAACATTGAGTATGTTTTATGGCCTCTAACCATTTAAAACATTTGAGTCTATATATGGCCTCTAACCATTTTAGGGAATCTGGGTTTCGTCATAGCTTTCTTACAAGTCACAAACTCATTAATCTACATGATAATAGTTTGACTGCAAGTTGTAGGTTTCTTCACTATTTAATAGAAGAATCTCATAGTTTCATAGACCTGATCTCTATGTTTCTTCACTATCTAATAGAAGAATCTCATAGTTTCAGTGACTTGAATTCTATGCCTACTTGGGTATAGAACATCAAACAATAGAATATCAATAGCCACTTGAAAGTCCTTTGAATATTCTGTTCTCCTTGAAGCACTTGTAAAGTCTTCTAAGAGATATCTATTCTTTAAAGCCACTTCTAAAGTCCTTAAAGAATAAGTTCGGATTTTCTGAAGCACTTCGAAAAGCCTCCGGAATGTCCGTTTATGTTTGTTGTTCGCCTCGAAAACTTTCGAGGTCTATTTTCTCCCACTTGTCATTTTGGAAACGAATCTCCAAAAGGACATTATTTCGAGCAAACAAACATTATGTTCTCAAAAATTCGTGGTAGAAACAATACCCTTGTGTCTCATTTGAATAAATCACAATGAAACATATATCTATACTTGGACCTTAGTTTGTTGAATAACAAACACTAAGCTCCCACTGAGTTTAAGAACTCTTTAGATATATTATGAAAAGATATTCTGAAATTACTTTTCAATAGCTTTGACGAATTTGGTTTAGTTTGGTGGTAGTTGAGCATTTTGTTTTAGAAATTATAGGAAAAGTCTTTATGATCCATCATTGATTGAATCAAGTACTAATCGACTTCGATCATTCCAACTTAGATATGCCATATCTTATGGAGCTAGATTGTGAAATTACAACACACAATCATTGATGATCATATTTGGTCTCAAGTAATCATCAACATGATCTAACCTAGATCTTTATGATTTCTTGCCAAGTGGATTTTATACTTCTAAATCTTTGAACTAGCCAAACAGATTCAACTTATATCACATTTGAGTAAATAAACCTATATTCACTCAAATCCATGTGAAATAATAAAGTCATAAAATCTTTCTTTAGCTTTGAACTCTATCGTCTAGGCGTTCTAACAATAGTTCATATCTTTTGTTACTTTCAACAAGTAAGACTAGCTTGTCTTAAGTTGATCTAGAAATCAACCAACTTTCAAAAGTCCATTAAAATAGAGCTTTTGAATGTTAACTTGTTGATATGGTCTAAGCAACAATGCCAAAGATTAGTGGAACTCAAATCAAGGGGTTGATTTGAACCTAGTAAAGTTCTTTAAAGAGTTGTTTGTTTTAATCAAGCATATTGACTCATTCTGTAAATGACCATTTCATTCAAATGAACAAACAATCAAGCATTGTTTTTGTTCTTCTGAATGTGAGTCTTTCTGTGTTTGAAGCAGAAATTTAGGTATGCTGATTATGGAACAAAATAGCCATTAAGTTCCAGCCTTTGAAAGGACTTAAAACAAACTAGATGACCCTACAACTAATGTAGCATTGCCATGCTTCATTTCCCACTTGTAGGTCATTAGTGTATCCTAGCTTCCATTGTTTGAGTTATTATCGAAGTAAGAACCTCAAGCGGTATATGATACCAAGGAAGTTTGATTGCTAGGTTACTTCTCTTTAAACATAAACTTATAGGTAGAAACGGAATCGTAAATTCCTTTCATGTGTTCCTTTGTTTTCCTATTTCTTGTACCCTTTCTTATAGTCTTAAGAATTGAATTCTTTAGTGTTGACTTTTATACTTTGTTAGACATGTTCAATGTCACCAACAAGGTTCTTTACCATTTTAATTTATGTTGAATATTTTGTTTCAACTAGATGATCTTACCAGAAGCTTCTAAAGTTCTCTAAGCATCGATCTATTCGAATGTCTAGGGACTAGACTCATTCGAGAATTAAATGGACAAAGATATTAGGTTGTTAACCATTGGTAAAGCTGAGCGTATTAAACTCAATGCTTTATGATCTCAAAACTACATTGTATTTTGAATTCACAATCACCAATCGGTTTGCCATTCGATTTTGATTCTCGAAAACAACCATAAAAGTCGATATAAGAAACGTACATTTTAAATTGCTCATTTTCTCTCATTTCCGTGAATCGTTCTTGGATTCACTACCAATCGAGGAAATTTACTGTTACCTTTCTAAAAGGATTTATTGCAGTGCAAGATATTTAATTATAAACAATAATTAAAACATACATTAAAGCATGCAAAGTCTAAACATTTATCATGAATAATAACTTGAAATTAAAGCAACCATGCAATTCAAACAAGTTATTAGCATTTTATTCGATTTTATTGTTCCGGCAGGTGTGAATAAAATGATTCCAAGACCCTAAAATCATTGAAGAACTAAGCACAGTTAGTCGACTTAATCCTAAAACATCTTAGGTAAGCAAAAGCCTTTTGCTAATAGTCTAGAAACTACTCTTGGTTGATAGGTACGTCTAAGAACTTGTTAGGTAAACCTATCGATTTTGCCACGACATAAAAGGACTCCTTACTTATATCGTTGAGTTTCACCAAAACTAACATGTACTCACAATTATTTGTGTACCTTGCCCCTTTAGGACCAATAAGTAACACCTCGCTGAGCGAAAACTATTACTAGATTGATGTAAAGGATATCCAAGCAAGTGTATATTTTGGCATGGCACCTTTTAACTCAATTTTTAAGTTTGGAACTTAAGGCTCTTACTATGTTGGTTAGATTTTAAGTGAACTAAAATCCTTAATCATGCAACATAATCAAGCTTTTGATCTCATGCATTTTAAGACATATTTAAAAGCAATAAATAACTTAAAACATGCATAAGATATTTGTGATCTAGTATGGCCCGACTTCATCTTGAAGCTTTAACTTCAAAGTCCGTCTTGAAAATCTTCGTGGGAGGCACCATTTTCTTCAAATAGGATAAGCTATAACTAATTACAACTATTTGATGGTACGCAGACCATATTTGAATTGAAAAATAACTTTGGTACTTCAGACCAATTACATTCAAATTAATGGTACGCAGACCATATTTTCTATCCTATTTGGGCCATACTAGTCACTTCATAACCTGCAAAACAGTACATATACAATATATACCATTCACCCATTCATTATCATGAATGGCCCACTTAGCTGGTTAGTAAAACACATTATGCATCACGTAAACATTTGCAGCAATTAATCAAGGGCACCAATAATCTACCAATTATTCAGTCCTTATTAATTATAATCAAGTTGTTTTAACCTTAAGGATTTGTAGACCTAATCAAGGGTTTATGACTAAAAAGCGCTCCCACTTAAACCAATAAATTCATATGCTTTACCAATTTTAAACATAAAAATGTATTTCTAGTCTAACCGGAAACATACAAATTTAATTAAAATTTAAAGCTCATATAAATTTATAATTGAATCCAAAAAGTTTAATTTAATTTCAGTCGTTATTTAAATTAATTCATGATTTTAATTTTAGTAAAATAATTAGAATAAATAACATTTATTATAATTACAATATTCAAAATTAAAATCCAAGAAAATAATTTAAATTATTAATTTTAAAATTAATTAAAATTACGTGAACTGAAATTTTCAAATTAAACATTCAAAACGATCTAATCGTAACGCAAACACCCTACGCATTGCACGCCCATGGGCCGCACGCACACAGCCATCGCTGGCCATGTGTGCGCAGCCCATGCGCTGCTGCATCTCCATCGCAAGCCATCGCACGATGCGCGCGCGCCAGCGCTCGTCGCACGCGAGCCATCGCTCGCTGTGCGCGCGACATCGCTCGCTGTGCGCGCGACATCGCTCGCTGGGCGCGCGACATCGCTCGCTGGGCGCGCGACATCGCTCGCTGTGCGTGCGAGCCATCGCTCGCTGGGCGCGCGACATCGCTCGCTGGGCGCGCGACATCGCTCGCTGTGCGCGCGAGCAACGCTGGGCGCAGCGCTCGTGGCACGCGAGCTTGCGCTCGCTGCGCGCGAGGCTGCGCGCTCTTGCGCGAGGCTGCGCGCGTTGTGGCGCAGCTCGCTTGCTGCCCACACGCGACTGCCTTGGCTCGCCCTTCGCCCATGCCCATTCGTCCATTGCTCGTGGCCCACGACACAAGGCAGGGTTGCTGCCTTGTGCTCGTGCACTACGCCCTTGCTCATTGCATTCGTGCCGCACGGGCGACGAGCTCCCTTGCTCGTCGTCGCATGCCCGCACTATACAACACCCCTTAAGGGTAACACGAAGCGTCCATTGCTTTGTGCGTGCAAGTTATATGAACGAATCGCATAAAAATTTAAAATTTATAAAATTAATGACAAATTAATAAATATTATTAATTTCATAATTTTAGGGCGAAAAATCGAAAATTTATTATTCAATTGATTTCCGATTTACATGGATTCAAGTCTAGGTCATAAAAATTTAAAATTTATCATAAATTTACAATTTTTATGGTGGTTTTTAATCATAGGTTTCTAATTAAATTATAATTAATTATGAAAATCAAATTAATTCTAAATTATTCTAATTTTCAACAAATTAATCATAATTACAAATTAGATTGCATAATTAACAAGGCTAGGCATTCAAACTTGTTAAACATATACAGTAGGTCAATCAAAAATTCAAGATTTATCAACAAGAATCGCAAATATTTAATTTAACATCTTAAATTTACGAAATTTTGCATTCGAAAAACTAAAACCTTCGAAAAGTCATAGTTAGGCTTCGAATTTGAGAATTCTGGGTTCGGCAGAAAATTACTATTTTTGTCAAAATTTTAGAATGCCTTTTACATGCGGAATTGACACAAAAATCACTCGATTTGGATGAGTAACGAAGAAACTGCCGAACAACTGCGTACGTATAATTAAATAAACGCAATTTGCAATTAATTAACAATTACGAAAATTAATCACCCCTTTTAATTCTTGCAAATTTGTAATATTTAACCATGTTTATGCAAATTAGATTATGAAAATAATAAGGGGCTCGTGATACCACTGTTAGGTTATGATACATATGATATTACATAAATCATGCGGAAACAACCATTAACCCAGGATTACATATTATTTACACATAATCATATAGCATAATTTAGATGCATACTCTTTGTTGCGTGCCCTCCCTAGCTGCGCCCGAACCGAACAAGAACAAGTCTTTAGGACTCCAAGTGTCGTCCCTCCGTAGATAGTCCACAGCACGTCCGGATCCGCCTTAAGATTGACCAACTAGAATCGCCCTTAAGGTACTAGAATTTTCGGCACTTTTGAGCAAGATGTGTGGCTGAATTTTTCTCTCAAAAACTCACTTTGAATATTTTTAAAACTCGTTATAAAATGTGAACCCAGGCCACATATTTATAGGGTTATGGAAAGGGAATTGGAATCCTATTCAGATACAAATTAATTAAACCTAGAATCCTACAAGAACTCTAATTTAATTATTTTATCAAATAGAATTAGGAATTTAATCATTAACCGAACTCTGCACGTTTTAGGAAACGTGCACGAACACAAACACTTACGCACACACACATGGCAGCCTCGATGGGCCGCCCATGCGTGCGTGCGAGCAGCAGCCCACGCAGCGAGGCCTGCGCGAGCCACAAGCCCACGCAAGCACCCGCGCGCGCTGCGCGCGCTGTGCGCGCTGCCACGGCCTGCTGGGCCTGGCCTTGCGCTGGGCCTGGCGTGGCTGTTTGTGCGGCGCGCTTGGCTTGCTGGGCGATGGCCTGGCTTCGTGCTGGGCCTCGTCCGGCAGGCCTCGTCCGATTCTTTATTCGTACGATACGCTTCCGATTAAATTTCCGATTCCGGAATTCATTTCCGATACGAACAATATTTAACATTTCCGATTCCGGAATTAATTTCCGTTTCGAACAAATATTTAATATTTCCGTTTCCGGAATTATTTTCCGATTCCGGTAATATTTCCGATTCTGACAATATTTCCGTTTCCGGCAATATTTCCGATTCTGGTAATATTTCCATTTCCGATAATATTTTCCGATACGTACCATGTTTCCGTTTCCGGCAACATCTACGACTTGGATAATATTTATATTTCCGATACGATCCATATTTCCGTTTCCGGTAATATCATCGTTTCCGGAGTATTCATTTCTTGCCTGTGACGATCTCAGCTCCCACTGAAACCAAGATCCGTCGATTCCGAATATCCATAGATAGAGTATTTAATGCCATTAAATACTTGATCCGTTTACGTACTATTTGTGTGACCCTACGGGTTCAGTCAAGAGTAAGCTGTGGATTAATATCATTAATTCCACTTGAACTGAAGCGGCCTCTAGCTAGACATTCAGCTCACTTGATCTCACTGAATTATTAACTTGTTAATTAATACTGAACCGCATTTATTAGACTTATCATAGAATGCATACTTGGACCAAGGGCATTATTTCCTTCAGAAACGACTTCCATTGAGACAATTTCTTCTGTGTCGACCTAACAAAAGAAGTAAACCTGGAGTATTGCAAAAGACTGAGATGGGAAACAAAACGGAATGTACCAGATTTTTAGCACGTACAACCATCAAACCAGAGACCAAAGCCGGGCTCAACAAAACAGAAAGTATCATGGTACGTCGTCCAATTCGACCTGGTTCAGGTTCACCTATATATCATTAAGCAAAAACGAAAGCAAGAATTGTTAGGTTATGATACATATGAATAAACATAAATCATGCGGAAAAACCATAAAGGCAGGAAACATATTATTTACACATAATCATTTAGCATAATTCAGATGCATACACTTTGTAGCGTGCCCTCCCTAGCTGCGACCGAACCGAACAAGAACAAGTCTTTAGGACTCCAAGTGTCGTCCCTCCGTAGATAGTCCACAGCACGTCCGGATCCGCCTTAAGCTTGACCAACTAGAATCGCCCTTAAGGTTACTAGGATTTTCGGCTATTTGGGTTGCAAGTGTTTGGCTGATTTTTGCTTGAAAATCTTACCTTTTGAATACTTCAAATCTCTCGATGTAAATATGTGATCCTAGGAACCTATTTATAGAGTTTATGGAAAGGAATTATAATCCTACTAGGATATGGATTTATTAATTTAGAATCCTATTAGAACTCTAAATAATAAATTTAATCTTTTAGGATTAGGATTTAATCAATGCACGAATTCCGATAGGATTAGGATTCGTTACGAACACGAGTGTCGTACGACCACGAGGGACGCACGCACCCGCGCAGGTCTTGCGGCCCACACGAGTGGGCGCTGCCTCGCAGCCCACGGGCACACGCTCCAGCGCGCGCGCCTACGGCCTTACTGGGCCTGGCCTTGCGCTGGGCGTGGCGAGGCTGTGGCCTTCGTGTTGGGCGCTTGGCTTGCTGGGCGCGGGCCTGGCTTCGTGCAGGGCCTTCGTCTGGCAAGCCTCGTCCGATGCACTTCCGATTAAATTCCCGGTTCCGGAATTCATTTCCGATACGACCAATATTTAATATTTCCGATTCCGGAATTAATTTCCGTTTCGAACAAATATTTAATATTTCCGTTTCCGGAATTATTTTCCGATTCCGATAATATATCCGATTCTGACAGTATTTCCGTTTCCGGCAATATTTCCGATCCTGGCAATATTTCCATTTCCGATAATATTTTCCGATACGTACCATGTTTCCGTTTCCGGCAACATCTACGACTTGGATAATATTTATATTTCCGATACGATCCATATTTCCGTTTCTGGCAATATCATCGTTTCCGGAGTATTCATTTCTTGCTTGTGACGATCTCAGCTCCCACTGAAACCAAGATCCGTCGATTCCGAATATCCATAGATGGAGTATTTAATTCCATTAAATACTTGATCCGTTTACGTACTATTTGTGTGACCCTACGGGTTCAGTCAAGAGTAAGCTGTGGATTAATATAATTAATTCCACTTGAACTGAAGCGGCCTCTAGCTAGGGATTCAGCTCACTTGATCTCACTGAATTATTAACTTGTTAATTAATACTGAACCGCATTTATTAGACTTAATATTATATGCATACTTGGAACAAGGGTACTATTTCCTTCAAGAATCTAATTCATGTTTATGCTAACAGAAGAGCGGATCCAATACCAAGACGACGCATAAGTAGCGACCTGCACGAATGGTATAACGACCGTCGCTGTCTCAGACATGGACGCGGTGAAATTGAATTCTCCGTGAAGATGCGGAGTACCAACAGTTGCACCACTTCTATAAATGAAATTTTTGTATCAATATTATATTATTTATCACACTTACCTACTAACCCAGCCCTATAAAAAATCATTTAAAAATTCACACAGTCTCACCCCTACTGAGGAAGTATTTTCGGATATCAGATATGTGTTTGCAAATACATATCATAGCAAAAGACAAAATAGGAAAAAGGACAAAAAAGATATTAAATGGTACTTATTAAAACAAAAATGGTACTTTTTTTACAGAATGGTACTTTTATTTTTAACAGGATGGTACTTTTTTTACAGAATGGTACTTTTCTATTTACAGAATAATACTTTTTTTTACAGAATGGTACTTCCTATTTTGTCTTTTAGCTATTTGTCTTTTAGCTGATATGTGTGTTGCCACACATATCTGATATGCGAAAAAATAACATCCACCCCTACTACCCTTTACACAATTCCCACTAACTATATTGAAAAAGTACTTCACTATCTACTACCACCCATTAAATTAATAACTCAATTCAAGTGTCTTAAACTCCACATCGATTTAACCGGTGCGAGTAGGACGGAGGGAGTACTACAAGATCCCAATTCCTTGACAAATGCTATACAAATTTACACGCAATCCAAGAATCTCAATGCAGGCAAACACCTTCATGCTCAGCTCATTCGATCTGTTCGTAAAGTATGTCGACAATTATCTCCTCATTTTCTATGCCTAATGTGAACATCTCAACTATGCCCAGAAAGCTTTCGACAGAAAGCGGCAAAGAAACATGGTGTCTTGGCCTGCATTAATCAGTGCATTTTCTCAGCGCTCTCTATGCGCGAAAGCATTACAAGCGTTTTCCCAAATGAGGGTTTCAGGTGAAACTCCAAATGAGTTCACGTTTTCCAGCGTCATTCAGGCAACCACTTTGCTTAAGGATGTCGGTTTTGGGAGGCAAATACATTGCCTCAGTGTAGTTAAATGTGGGTTCAGCCAGGAGCTGTTTGTGGGTAGTATACCTTGCTGATATGTATTCTATGTGTGGGGTGATTTGTGATGGTTACAAGGTGTTTGAGGAAATGCCTCGTAAGGATGAAGTCTTGTGGACCTCGATGATGAATGGGTATGCCAAAAATGGTGCCTTTAAGGAGGCTTTGTTGGGTTTTAAGATAATGTTGTTTGAAGCGATAATTGTGGATAATTGTGGTAATATCTACTACTTTAAGTGGTTGTGAGGCAATGAAGGCTTGTAACGTTTGGGAGGTCTGTTCATTCCATGGTTGTGAAATCAGGGTTTGAGAGGGAGACTAACACACTAGTGGATATGTACTCGAGAGTGGGTGATATGGAAAGCGGTGTTCAAGTCTTTAGGAATGACTGTTCTGTTGGTACCTAAATATTGGGTCGTATTCGTCTTTGATTGATGGGTATGTAGAGGAAGCTCTTGAGGTGTTTGTGGAGTTGAGGAAGAAAGGCTTGGAGACCAATGAATTTACGTTTTCCAGTTTGGTCAAAGCTTGTGCTAACCAAGGTGCGCTTGAGCAAGGATCACAGCTTGATACCCTAGCAGTTAAAATGAAATTTGCAGCAGACCCATGTGTCATCTACACTAATTTTTATGTATGGGAAGTGTAGAAAGATTATTCGACGGTAACAGAAACCCAACTGAATTTGCATGGAACTCATTGTTAGGTGCGTTGGAGGTATGAAACCAAATGCTATAACCTTTATGATCCTCTTAACGGGTTGTAGCCATTCTAGGTTGGTTAAAGAAGGAATGGATTACTTGAGTTCCATGAAAAGGGGAATCTCAAAGAAGCGGATGACTTTGATTAGAAAAATGGGTTTTGAGCCAAACTCTTTTGGTTGGTCTTCTTTTCTAGGGGTTTGCAGGACTCAAGGGGATAAGGAACGTGCTGAAGTTGTTGCACAGAAGGGTTTGCGGGACTCAAGGGGATAAGGAACGTGCTGAAGTTGTTGCACAGAAGCTAATGAGATTAGAGCCTAAGATTTGCAGTAGACACATTTTGCTCTCTGGTATCTATGCAAAGGAGAGACAATGGGAAGATGTATGAAAATTGAGAAAGATGATAAAAGATGTAAAAATAAAGATGGTGCCTGGCTATAGCCTATAGGTGGATCGATGTTGGGAACAAAACACGTGTTTGGTGTCATCCTCAACGAAGAGAGATCTACAAGAATCTTGATAGTCTGATACATGAGATAAAGAAAGTTGGCTACATAACACAAGCAGATGTCGTTGATATTGTTATAAGGAGAAACTACTAAGATATCATAGCGACAAGTTAGCAGTTGCGTACGCACTAATGAGTAATGAGTCTGCCATCTTGGAAGCCTATCATCATTAAAAAGAAAGGATATGTCTGGACAGTCATTCTGTTGGAATATAAAAGTGATTTCTTGAATTGCATAATCAGAGAAGTAGAGTACAAGGATTTATATAGGATGACACCTCATAACTACCACCTAGGAATAAGGAAACAAACATACTTAGTGGGAATCATGGACCCACTACAACTACAATATCTCAACTAATGAAACATGCTAATTGACCCAGCAAATAACTAACCCACGTTTTTCCTAAATGACACAAGAATATAGAAACTAACAATAATATTTGAAGTACTTAATTAATTAAACACTCCCCCTTGCTTCAAATCTGCAAACTCCAAGTTGCTTCCTGAAATAATTGTGCTTGACCTCAGGAAGTGCTTTAGTCAGAACATCAGCAAGCTGTTCATTTGTGCCACAAAATTTCAGCTCTATTTCTCCATTTGCAGTAAGAGTTCGAACATAATGATATCGGATATCAATATGTTTTGTACGACTATGGAAGGAGGGATTCTTAGTCATTGCTATTGTAGCTTTATTGTCACAAAATATTGGAGTAGCACTTGTTTGCTCATGCTCAATGTCTACCAGCAATCTCCTTAACCACACAGCTTGACATGTCGCGAAAGTTACAGCAACATATTCTGCTTCAGATGATGATAGAGCAACTACATCCTGCTTCTTCGATCTCCATGAAATTGCTGCGGAGCCCAGGTTGAAAACATACCCAGAGGTACTTTTCCGATCATCAATATTACCTGCCCAATCACTATCGCTGAACCCAACCAGGCTATAGTTTGCTGTGTTTGAATACCACAGTCCAAAATCAGAAGTTCCAGCAATATAACGCAACACTCTCTTTGCGGCACCTAAGTGTTGCATAGTAGGTGAATGCATATATCTAGACAACACACTTACTGAATACATAATATCAGGACGAGTATGAGTTAGATAATTCAGCCCACCTATAAGACTTCGGTAGTAACTTGGGTCTGCAGGTTCAGTTCCATCTTCAAGCTGCAACTTTTCATTTGTATTCATTGGTGTTGTTGCCACTTTACAATTCTGCATGCCAAACCTTAACAGAAGGTCTCTTGCATATTTTTTATGTGAGTAGAAAATTCCATCCCGGGATTGCTTCACTTCTAAACCGAGAAAGTATTGCAGGCTTCCCAAATCTGACATTTCAAACTCTCTCTGCATACATGACTTGAACTCAGCAACCAAAGATTCTGATCCCATATAGATCATATCGTCTACATAAATGCAGACAACTAGGAAACTACCATTTTTTGCCTTCTTCACATACAATGTGGGCTCATTCTCACTCCTCATAAATCCATTTGAAAGAAAATATGAGTCGATTCTTTTGTACCATGCTCGTGGAGCTTGTTTGAGCCCGTTAAGAGCTTTCTTGAGCTTGTATACTTTGTGCTCACTTCCATTAACAACGAAGCCATCAGGTTGACTAACATACACTTCTTCCTCTAAATCTCCATTTAGAAAAGCTGATTTCACATCAAACTGATAAATGGGTAGTTTCAGTTTTGCAGCAAAAGAAAGAAGAGTTCTCACTGTTTCAAAACGAGCAACCGGTGAGAAAGTTTCATCAAAGTCAACACCTTGATGTTGTGCATAGCCTTTGACAACGAGCCTTGCTTTATACTTTTGAATTGTGTCGTCTGCATGATGTTTGATTTTGAACACCCACTTCAGTCCAATGGGTGTCTTGCCTTCTGGTAGCTCTACTAAATCCCATGTATGATTGTGTTCAATTGACCGCATCTCCTCCATCATAGCAATTTCCCATTCTTCATTGTCAATGGCTTCTTCAAAACATGTGGGTTCCTGTACATACAAGGCAAATGAGCATGATTCATATACTTCCCTCAAGGACTTGAATTTCCGAGGGGGCGTTTCAGAGTTGGGACTTGAGGGTGGACTGTTTGCTTGAGACGAATTTGTTGGAGACCGTCTGCCTCTGCTTGGAGAAGATGGAGGGCTACTGTTTGGCGAAGATAAAGGGCTAGTGTCTGCAAGTGCATCTTTTGTCTCATTAATATCATCTTCTGGAATTTTCAGCTCTGAAGTTTCTGTACTTGTGCTACTTTTCCAAGACCAACTTCCTGCTTCATTGAACCTCACATTCCTACTCACAATAACCTTCCCACTTACGGGGTTATATAACTTATATGCTTTGGATTGAGTGCTATATCCCAAAAAGACACATTTTTGAGACTTGTCATCAAGTTTTGAACGATGAGAATTTACCAAAGCATAAGCTACACAAGCAAAGATACGTAAGTGACTCACCTTGGGTTTGCGGCCCTTCCATGCTTCGTACGGAGTCTGATTGAGGACAACCTTTGTTGGAGAAATATTGAGGAGGTAGACAGCTGTAGCTACTGCTTCGCCCCAAAGTTGCTTCGGAACACCTCTTGCCTTCATCATACTTCTACCCATCTCAACAATGGTGCGATTTTTTCGTTCCGCAATGCCATTTTGTTGCGGTGAGTACGGTGCTGTGAGCTCCCTGTGGATTCCAGTTTCCTCACAATATGCACTAAACTCATCTGACACAAACTCCCCTCCTCGATCAGTACGTAGAGTCTTGATCGGACAACCACTTTGTTTCTCAACAAGAGACTTAAATTTCTTAAAATACTCAAATGCTTCAGATTTATATTTCAAGAAAAACACCCAGCTCATGCGACTGTAATCATCAATAAACAACAAGAAATACCGACTTCCTCCAAGTGACTCAACAGACATTGGACCACACAAATCAGCATGTACTAGTTCAAGATGAACCAATGCTCTCCAAGCCTTTCCTACAGGGAATGATGATCTAGCTTGGTTTCCATACACACATCCTTCACAAAAGCTTATATCATGAATCTTAGGTAACCCAACAACCATGTCTCTATTTTCTAGCAATCGCAACCCACCATTATTCAAATGACCATATCTAAGATGCCATAAGTTAGACTCCAGATTTTCCTTAACCACCAAAGCACTATTCTCTACACCAACAGACACATCAAGAGAAAACATTTTGTTCGGAGTCATTTGAACATGGAAAATTTTGCTACCAGATTGCTTATGATGAATGCTACATGATTCATTATCAAACACAACAGAATAACCACCTACTATCAATTGTCCCACACTTAACAGATTGTGAGCAAGACATGGAGCATATTGCACATCATGAATAAGTTTAACATTACCACATTCAGTTTTGAGAGCAACGGTACCTCTGCCTTCCACTTGAATTGGCTTGCCGTTGCCAAGTCGGACCTCTGATTTTTTAGTCTCATCAAGGTTCTTGAAGAGTGATCTTGTGCCAGACATGTGGTTGCTGCACCCACTGTCGATGAACCAAACACTATCTACCCCGCCATCTTTACTTGCGTGAGCCATGAAGAGATTGCTCTCCTCATATCCCGATTTTGTGATGTTGGCATGTTTTTGCTCATCCCTCTGCTTACTCCAACACTCAGCTTCTTTGTGACCACCTTTCTTACAATAGTGACACTGAATATTGCTCTTGTATTGTCGACCTCCAGATTGACCACGTCCTCCGAATTGACCATGTCCTCTGCCTCCGCCACGACCTCGTCCCCTGAATCCTCCTCTGCTATACCCTCTGCCACCTGAGTGTTCGTTCTTCCCCTTAAAGGAAGACTCTCCCTTCACTTGCAAAGCCTTCTCTTCATTTTTATTAGATGGTTTAAACCGTTCTCCATGTGATAACAAAGAACTCATCAACTCATCAAAAGTATAGGTTGATAAGTCCTTAGATTCTAGTATAGCAGTAACAATATATTTGTAATCTGAATTAAGGCTTCTCAAAACCTTACTAACAATTGTTTCATCAGTAACAATTTCACCATATGTTCGCATATGACTTACAATCCCAGAGACTTTGGATAAGAAACCTTGTATGGGTTCATTTTCCTTCATGGTCAGAGTAGTAAAATCAGAACGAAGAGTTTGTAGTTTTACAGCAATTACTCGTCTATCGCCGAAAAATTCGGTTTTGAGAATCTCCCTTGCCTGCTTGGAAGATGAAGCTGCTGCAATTCGAGGGAATATGTCATCATCCAATGCCGATTGAATGAAGAATAGAGCTTTTTCATCCCTTTTACGGTTCTCCCGCAAACGCTGGTCCGGTGTCGCCGGAGCCTCCTCTGGTTCTTCATATCCATTTTCCACCATATCCCATAATTCTTGAGATTTGAACATAGTTTTCATCTTCAAACTCCACAAGTGATAATTTTCCCCTTTAAATAGAGGAATCAAAGGGTTAGATGCACCGCTAACTCCATTGTTGGCCATGATTAAGGGGCTAATTTTGCTGGTTCACTCCCTCACTGTGTTTCACTCGGCTAATTGGGATTTTGGGGTTTTTGTTTTGGTTGAAGAGTCTCTCTCTCTTACTTTACCAATTGGGAGGAGAGGAAACAAAAAAAGGAAACCTGCACGTGGTCTTCCCTTTTTTGTTTTACTGGCTCTTGATACCACAAATATGTTGGAATATAAAAGTGATTTCTTGAATTGCATAATCAGAGAAGTAGAGTACAAGGATTTATATAGGATGACACCTCATAACTACCACCTAGGAATAAGGAAACAAACATACTTAGTGGGAATCATGGACCCACTACAACTACAATATCTCAACTAATGAAACATGCTAATTGACCCAGCAAATAACTAACCCACGTTTTTCCTAAATGACACAAGAATATAGAAACTAACAATAATATTTGAAGTACTTAATTAATTAAACACATTCTGCATTCAAAATGATAGCAAAACTTTGTTTTTTTGGTGTACTACCCGGTTCACCCTTATGGCTAACCCAATTCGGGGTGAATTTTGAGTTGATAGGTTTCAGTCCCCTCCCAATTATTGTTGCGGGGATCGAACACGAGGTCCTACCTGCCAAGTTCAGCTTCAATCACCAATGAACTAACACACAATGATAGCAAAAGTTTGTGGAAAACGTTTAATTGTGAGGGATAGTAACAGGTTCCATCATTTTTTCTGTTGGAACGACATTTTTGGTAGGAGAGAATTTAATATCACTAATCAGTTGGAGATTAATTGGCCCAACAGTTACACGACTTAATCTGAATTGTATTATTACATGGTTTGCGTAGAACTGAGCTGAAAGTGAATATCACTACTCACTACTCGCTAGTAGTATCAACGGTCAATCATAATACCAAGTAAATTAACTAATAAGGAACCAAAATGACCCATTAGTTATCACTCAAATTTCAGTCAAAACCAAATCAGTCCATTTGCAAAAATGCATGGAAAATTTCATTCTATAGTATTTTGATGAGCATATTATTAGTTAATCAATTGATCAAAACACCATGTTTTTCTCTCATTTTGTTGGACATAAAATTTACTGATGGAAGGCAATCGAGTATTTTATACGACTTGATAGATTAGACTTCATTTATTTTTATTTTTTTACATTCGTGGCGACAGAAGATAGGTTAGTTAATAATGCAAGAGGTCCCTAAACTTTGCAAAAAAGAGCAGTCTAGTTGCAAAAGGAGCAGTTTAGTCCTGCGTCTGGATGGAAACCGCTGCTTTTTGGCTTCTGTTACTAACATATGTTAAAAATGAATTAAAAATAAAGACAAATTAATATAAAAGGCTGAAAATGACAAAATAACAGCTATTTTTACCTGTAAACAATTAAAAAAAAATAAAGGCTTACTAAAATTAGCAGTTGAAACTCTAAAAAACAGAATATTTAACAGGCCATTTATACAAAAATTATTTAACACTTCCAAAATAATAATTCAATCTTCTCCATCATCCTCTCTGTTCTTTCTCGGTTGCTTCACCAGAGCTGACTCTCTCTAGAAAAAGATAATTTTCTGCCATTTTTGTAAATCCATTTAAGTTAGCTTTTATTTTAACAATACTTAAAAACATACGGAGTACTAATTAAAACCATGAAAGGCCGCCATGTAAATAACCCAATAAACTAAAGCATGACTCCATCACCACAGTCTACTAAATCCAGATTTAGTCCTCCTCATCATAGTAGAATTACTGCTAAGTTTTACCAATCAACACCTCTGTTGACATCATAGAAGGATGTCTAAAGAAAAAGAACCACGTTAACTTTATAAAAAAAATAGACACACTGGTGGCAACGTATGAAACTTTCGAAAGATCTATGATTCACAAATCCCTACATCTTAAATTCTTAATGAGACAATGTTATTCATTGGTCACCATAAACTAATAAAAGGGAGAGTAAAGAAATGTGAAGTATCTCAGTGATTCTCAAATTTGAATGTTTGAACTAGTATATGCAGAGATTAAAAAAAAAAAAAAAAAAAAAACAACCCTGGCTAAAACCTTGGTAATTACAAACCTGAAAACCTAGCAAAACATAACGAGAATATAAAATTAAGCACAAAGGATTAGAATAAAATATATATGATCCAACCTCATAGTTATTGTTGTAGGAGTTTTTCCAATAGATGATGATGAGGCGGTATCCGGTTCCACGTAGAGTCAAGTCTAATCCACGTCGGGTTGCATTCCCTGCAAAACAAGAATATTCCCTCCGATACTTAAGTAAGATTAGGGTTTTAAGGAAGAAGTGCTTAGTAAAAAGAGAGCATTTACTAGTGTGAGTTTGAATGTATTTTCTATCTAGGAACTTGTGTCCCTTTTTCTTGAGAATTGAGAGTATTTATATCATCCCCTTTTAGGTGGAAACCCTAGAAAGAAAGCATATGATTGGTCAGGCAATAGTGACATGACAAGTGTCCTTGTCACAACATTCCCTTTATTGGGCCATGGGCTTCAAGGGGGTGTGTACACACTACATTAACCATAAATCATTTCTGGAAGGTTCTATTATAGATGCCAGGTGGGCAACCCGCCTGCTGGGGCGTGCCACGTGGCAAGATGTAATTGGGCCATGTTGGCAGGGTAATTTCACCCACATCAGTTGCCCCTCAAGAAGGGTATTAGAATAAAATGGCTTTGATAGTATCCGTTCTTGACTGTTCGATTTCCAGAACAAATTCTTGGCACTAATGGAAGAGCACCACGTGGCGACTTTTCCGATTCTATCCCCTTATTTATAGAGGAGGGAGAGTAAAAATTTGTTTTTTACTTTCAAAGATTTGTCTTCCTTGTCTTAGAGAGAGAGTTTACAGAGAAGCTCTGACAAGTTCTTCAGGTTTGCAAGTCTCAAGGACGAAGAAGGTGTATCACGACTACTCCATCCATTCTTTTCGCCGCCCAGTTTCATAGTCATCATCTCCAACCTTTTTAAGGTAATTCTTTTAACTTCTCGAATTTCTTGGATTTCTGTTCTCAGCCGTTTCTTAGTTGTTATTTGTGCACATTTATCTTCGTCAATTATTTGCACCGTCAATTATTTTGACGGTGCCAAGGTTCTTGAGCCGTTATGGTTGGAACTTCTGGATATGGTGGTCTGATCTGCGCCACACCAATATCCCTCATTTTTAAGCCCGTCGTTAAGTTCGGCCTCCCATTATGCCTCTTATGCAGGACACGATGGCGAGGACGAAAAAGGCGGCAAATATAGCTGACTTACGGCTAAGGGGACAACAGATGGACCCTTCTTTCTCAGGAGGGAGATCCATTAGAGTGCCGGCAGGAGAAATAAGTCGGACTCCTCCAGGCAAGGCTCATAGCTCTCGTCGTGAAACTACCTATTTTGATGAGTTTTGGATGGAAGAGATGGAGGATGTTGGTCCGTCTAAAAAACCCGCCGATTCGTTCGAGGAGTCAGAGAAGGATGAGAGCAACGGTGAGGTTGTAGGTGAAGTTGCTGAGGACGAGGCGGTTGAGAAGCCTCACACTACAAGAATTTGTATCTTTAACGACAACCTAATTACGACGGGTCAAAAATCCCGTCGCAAAAGCCTTTTGCAACGGGACTAACAACCTAACAAAGACGGGAATAACCGTCATAAATGTCTTTTACGACGGGTTAACGACGGGATTTTCTATTAACGACGGCCCCCTTTTATGACGGGTCCACAACAGGAAATCCCGTCGTTAATCAACAATTATTAGCCTTTTGCGACGGGATTTCCCGTCGTTAATAGTATAATTTCTTGTAGTGTCAAGTTGTTGCTGTGGGTGTGCAGGGAGAGAATGGTGAAGTCTCCACAGATCAGATTGATGCTGATCCAAAATGGCTGAAATGGCTTGAAAAGCATGGGGAGGATTATGCCGCGGGCATGAACATTGGTCCGGGTATGAGATGAGATTTTCTGAAAGTGAGGCGTCCACTACTTTTGACGTGGGCCCTGGTGAGTTTCCCGTGTACAGTGGTGCTTACAAGAGTGGTTTGCGCTTTCCTGTCCATCCTTTTGTGGAGGAAGTGCTTGATGGGTTCGGCATTGACCTGTGTCAACTCACCCCTAATTCGTGGACGGTCGTACTAGGGTATGTGGCTAAGTGTGAACTGATAGGTTTGAGACCGTCTTTTAATGCCTTCCTTAGGTTGGTACTGTTAGGTTATGACAAATATTAACAGTATCACTAGTACATAATTGAGCTTATGTAACACGTGTTGGTAACACTTTTTGAAGTGCAAAATTACTAGATTATTAAGTAACACTTTGGTAACATTTTTTTAAAAATGTAACATTCAAGGTAACACTTTTAACTTAGGTAACATTTTATGGTAACACTTTTGAAATAGGTAACATATTAAAGTAACACTTTTTAAATGGGTAACAATTTACGGTAACACTTTTAAATTAGGTAACATTTTATGGTAACACTAAGAAATGTTACCTATTTTTTTAAGAAGGGTTAATTCCCAAAATAAGTAATTGCCGCCAAAATGAAAAAAAGAATGTGGGTTTACTTTTTCTGAAATTTCTGAAACCTCAAACAACCGACCTTAGGTTAAATTTTCAGAAACTCGATCTCTAAACTTTCCTCTTCTTGATCCCGCAACAACGCTTAATTTATCTTCAAATTCGTCTCAGCCGCGGTATTGATTCACAAAATCGCACTTTCAATTTCTAGTTTCATTGAATTTGCGCTCGGTATTAATTCAAGTTCCAAATTCGCAATTTCAATTTCAGTTTCAGATTTCATTGAATTCGCGCTTCCAATCTCGTGGTCTTAATCGTCGTCTCGATCGTTCTCTTGGTCGGAATTTATCGAATTCCCCCTTTTAATTTCAGGTATGTTCTTATTTGTGTGCTATGAACTGATATTGTATTCGAGCATAGGATATTGTATTCGAGCATTAGGACTTTATCGAATTTAATAAACTGAAAAGATGTATATGAATTGGTACAATATAGATTAGTGTTTAATTTTTATTGATTGGTTTGAGAAGTTTATTGATTTTGTGTTTGATGTAGTGTTAATGTTTTGGATTATTTTATTTGGTATTTTGATTCTGTATGTTTTGGTTTGGTCTGGTTGTTGATTGTGAGTCTGTTTGTTTTGCATGATGTTGCTTTGATTATTCTCCATTGTTGGGTACTTTGTTGTTTAAACTTGGGCAAGGTCATAACTTAAGTTATTGAAGCTATTAGGACTGAAATGGAAACTGATTTGTGCCTCTATATTTGAACTTGTCGATAGCGGTAGAAAGTTTCTGGCCCTTTGTCATCTGATATCATTGTAGTATGCTGATATTGAAATAATTCTTTATACAGTGACCCTGTTTTACTTATCTTTGCAAGGTTGATGATAAGGGCAAGCCGGGGAGGGGGGGGGGGGGGTTGAGATATCACTAGGGATGTTCATGCTAATACACAACTCTCTATGGAGAGTATACACAAATTTAATTGCCAGTTAAATCAGAAACGTACTTCTTGCATATCATTATATGGTAAAAGTTACAAATAATTAGAAAACTTGGAATTTTCATTTTTTCCTTTAAAATGACGTTTAGTGGACTAATCTAGTAGCTACTCAATCCATTTTTCTTCAAGTTCTTGCTTAAGTTGTATATGCCAAGTGTTCATCAATGTTAGACTAGAGACCAAGAACTGAGGCTACCTTCACACAGGTTAAGAGTCTATTAAATGCGTTAGAAAGATATGTTTTTTTCCCTTCCAGCTGCCCTATGGATCATTGATATGAAGGGGGCATTGCTTGCATTGTGTCACTTAATGAAGGTGGCATTTCTTGCATTGTGGCACATAATGAAGGTGTCATTGCTTGCTTTGTGGCACTTATTTCATGAGAAGTTTGATGGTGGTGGTGGTGGTTTTCTGTACTGTGATGATGTGGTGCTGATCGATTGCGTTTCTTAGCGGTGCCTTGACATTTCACAAAATCGCACTTTCAATTTCTAGTTTCATTGTATTTGCGCTCGGTATTAATTCAAGTTCCATATTTGCAATTTCAATTTCAGTTTCAGGTTTCATTGAATTCGCGCTTCCAATCTCGTGGTCTTAATCGTTGTCTCGATCCTTCTCTTGGTCAGAATTTATCGAATTCCCCCTTTTAATTTCACGTATGTTCTTATTTGTGTGCTATGAACTGATATTGTATTTGAGCATAGGATATTGTACTCGAGCATTAGGGCTTTATCGAATTTAATAAACTGAAAAGATGTATATGAATTGGTACAATAGGATTTTGTGTTTGATGCAGTGTTTATGTTTTTGATTTTTTGATTCGGTATTTTGATTCTGTATGTTTTGGTTTGGTCTGGTTGTTGATTGTGAGTCTGTTTGTTTTGGTTTGTTCTAGTTGCTGCCGTGGTATTGGGTTTCGTCAGAAAAACAAGCTAGTTGTTTTCTTTGGTATTGGGTTTCATCAATTCGCGCGCGCTTCCGATTTCAGGTAATTTAATTTCTGATTTGTGGGTGTTTTTAATTTTTTGGGTTGTTTAATTATTGATTTTCATAACAGTTCTGATTTGTGCAGAACAGAACAGTTCTGAACTTCACAGAACAGTTCTGATCTATGCAGATCAGTTCAGATCTGTGCAGATCAGAACTGATCTGTGCAGATCAGAACTGTTCTGTGAAGTTCAGTTCTGATATGTGATTGGTATTATTGGCTTTAAATTTCTTGATTCGGTATTTGAAGTTTGTTGGTTTTGTGTTTGTTGTCGTATTTCACCGCGGGATCTTTCAGAATAGATCTGATCTGTGCAGAACAGAACAGTTCTGATCTGTTCAGAACAGAACAGTTCTGAACTTCACAGAACATAACTGATCTGCACAGATCAGAACTGTTCTGTGCAGATCGGAACTGATCTGCACAGATCAGAACTGATCTGTGCAGATTAGAACTGATCTGTGCAGATCAGAACTGTTCTGTGAAGTTCGGTTCTGATATGTGATTGGCATTATTGGCTTTAAATTTCTTGATTCGGTATTTCAAGTTTGTTGGTTTTGTGTTTGATGTCTTATTATTGGCTTTGAATTTGTTCATTTGGTATTTTGAATTTTTTGTCATAAATCTGAAATTGACACTGCATGTATGGATTAGGTTGTATGAGAAAAATGTGTCAATGATTGTATGGGTGTATGTTTCTATAGTTATTTTCATTCCTTTTAGACATGTTAATTATATTCCAATGTTTTTAATCTCTCAATTCGTGTATGTTTAACTTTTCATAAAGGAGATAAAATGAGTAGTTGGACCAACTTCTTACAATCTAGTAATGAGTATGAGAAAGGTGTGGAGGATTATTTAGATAAAGCATTTTCTACTCAAGCAATTGGTGATCAGATTACTTGCCCGTGTAAGGTGTGTTATCACCGTTTTTGGCATCGTAGAGAGACAATATTCAATCATTTGATTGCAAACGGGATCGAGCCTGGCACTGAAGGATGGCATTGTTATGAAAAGGGTATGTCATCGACATCAAATACAAAGAGGAATGTTGAAGATAATACACTAGACATGCACGATGATATTGAACGTTTGATATATGATGTTCATAGAGACGTGGCAGAAAGGTATGAAGGGGTTGGAGATGAGCCCAATGATGAGGCTAAGAAGTTCTATAAGTTAGTTGAAGATGGAAAACAAGAGCTATATCCCGGCTGCAAAAAAATTTCAAAACTATCATTTCTCATTCGTTTTTACCTTTTGAAGTGTACTCATGGGTTAACTAATGTAGCAACTTCAGATATTTTGGATTTTATCCGAGAAGCGTTACCAGATGCATCCAACGTGCCTAACTCTTTTAATGAGGCAAAAAAATTAATAAAAGATCTCGGTCTTCATTATGACAAGATTGATGCATGTCGTAATGATTGTATGCTGTATTGGAAGGAGCATGAAGCTGCGACGTCTTGCCATGTTTGTCATGCTTCAAGGTGGAAAGAAAGAGAGACTGAGAACCAAGATGATATTAGCAATCAGCCATCTAAGAAAGTGCATAATGTCCCTGCAAAAGTTCTTTGGCATTTTCCTCTTAAACCAAGGCTTCAAAGATTGTACATGTGTTCAGAAACAGCAGAGCTATTGAAGTGGCATGATGAAGAAAGAGATAAAGATGAGTTATTGAGGCATCCGGCTGATGGCGAGTCGTGGAAAGAGTTTGATCTAAAGTACCCAAATTTTGCTAAAGAAGCACGTAATGTTCGTTTGGGGCTTGCAAGTGACGGATTTAATCCATTTCGAACTATGAGCACACAACATAGTACATGGCCTGTTGTTCTAATTAATTACAACTTACCACCATGGTTGTGTATGAAGCAAGAATTCTTGATGTTGTCTCTCCTTATTCCCGGGCCCACCTCTCCTGGGAATGACATTGATGTCTACCTCCAACCATTGGTTGAAGAACTTAAAGATCTGTGGGAGTATGGGTTGGACACCTATGACGCGGAGAAGAGACAAACATTCAAAATGCATGCAGCTTTACAGTCAACGACCAGTGACTTTCCAGGTTATGCTATGTTATCTGGTTGGAGCACCAAAGGGAAGTTTGCATGCCCCTATTGTCACTACGAGACTGATCATCATCACTTGAGTAATAGTAACAAATCTTGCTACTGTGCTCATCGTCGATGGTTAGATGAAAATCATCCTTGGCGGCATGATATGGAGTCTTTTAACGGAGAAAAGGAAGAGAGGACATCTCCAGATCCTTTAACAGGGACTCAAATTTCAAGCTTGTTGGAAAATTGGGAAAACAAGTTTGGAAAGTTACAACCAAAGAAGAAATATCCAGATTGTCCATGGAGAAAGTCCTCTATCTTCCACACTTTGCCATATTGGAAAGATTGCGGGTGTCGCCATCATTTGGATGTCATGCACATAGAAAAAAACATATGTGATAGTGTGCTGGGAACTTTGTTAGACATACCTGGAAAGTCAAAAGATCATCATAAGGCTCGATTAGATCTGCAAGAAATGGGTATAAGGGAAGAACTACATCCTTTAGATACAGATGACGAGCGTTATGTTTTGCTGCCCAAAGCATCATTCTCAATGACAAAGGAAGAAAAAAGCATTTTTTGTAGTGTTCTGAAGAAGGCAAAGTTGCCACAAGGTTGTGCATCAAATATTGCAAGGTGTGTGCAAGTGAAGGAGGGAAAAATATTAGGGTACAAGAGTCATGATGCTCATATAATAATGCAACATTTGCTTCCAGCAGCAATTAGGAAAACTTTACCAAAACATGTTGCGTTACCTCTTATTAGATTGAGTGGCTTTTTTAGGGAAATATGCAAGAGAGTCATCAATCCAAAAGATTTGGATCGCCTTCAAGCTGAAATTGTTGAGACTCTTTGTGAACTTGAAAGAATATTTCCACCATCCTTTTTTGACATCATGGTCCACTTGCCGATTCATTTGGTTGATGAAATAAAGCGTGGTGGACCAGTGTGTGATTGGTGGATGTACCCTATAGAAAGGTACCTCGGAAAGCTGAAATCGTATGTTAAAAACCGATGTCGCCCTGAGGCTTCTATAGCAGAAGGTTATTTGGCTGAAGAATGCTTGATATTCTGTTCTAGGTATTTGAATGCTGGTGCAAAGAAGCGATCTAAGTGGTTTAACAAAAGTCAGGAGAAATGGTTTGAAATTGACGAAGAGTCACCTTTATTCCCTAAGGCAGGTTATCCTCTTGGGAGGAAGAAGAAAGGGAAGAAGAAAGGGAATTCATACACTCTTGATTCAAACACAATGGCTCTAGCACATCGTTATGTGTTGTTTAATTGTCAAGATGCCCAAGTTGAGAATTACATCAAGTGAGTAATATTTTGAATATCTTGTCCATTATGTTTAAATTTATATTGTTTTATTTCCATACTTATATGGTTAATACTATGCAGGGAACATGAAGAGTTTGTAAAAAAGAAGTCTAGAGACAGGCGAAAAAGAAGGTGGAAAGAGGCACAAGAGCATAGCAATGAATTCATGGTTTGGTTTAGGGAAAAGGTTGAGTTGGTTAATGTCCCTGATCATATCAAGTGGCTATCAATAGGTCCTTCTCGTATTGCAAGGAGGTACACTGGATATTTTTGTAATGGATATAAGTTCTACACTAGAGATCATGATGAAAAGTGTAAAACTCAGAATAGTGGAGTCTCTTTGACAGCTTTGACTCCAAGCTTCGCGAGTAGCAAGGATCACAATCCCATTCTTGGTAATGTCACATATTATGGGATTGTAAAATCGATAATTGAGATAGATTATTGGAGTGCATTTAGTGTTGTGTTGTTCGAGTGTGATTGGTTCCATGTGGAAGTAGATGATTATGGACTAACTCGTGTGAACTTCAAGAAATTGTGTTCTAAAGATGATCCTTTTGTCTTGGCATCACAAGTGCATCAAGTGTTCTATACTCAAGAAGGCCTTGAAGAAGATTGGTATTATGTGAACCGAAATTTGCCAAGAGACTTTTTTTATGCCGAAGGGCAATCTGAAAACACGTATATGAATGAAGTTCGTGAACCCGCGGAGGATGTTATCCCGGCTACAAATCATGATGAACACCGGAATTGGTACATAGAAGGTGCTTATGACAGAGTTGAGGTGCCTGCAAACACTGAAATGAGGGATGATAGTCACGAAGATAGTTCCGATATAGATGACACAGATTGGGATTGGATGGAACCATCAAAGTGACATGCCTGGAGCGTTTAATTAGAATAATTATCCTTGATTTGAACTTATTTTTTTGATTTGAAGAACTATCATTGAAGTGTTTTATTTTCTTATTTAATCTTGTTGTGTTCTGATTTTTTTAAGGTTTCAATTTCTAGGTTCCTGTCACTACTAAGTCCTGCCTGCTGTTTTTTTTTTGTTAGTATAAATTCATCTTTCTCTCTTTTGTTTTGACACTGCTGTGGGCTCTGCCAAGGTGACTCGGTGAATATTTAATTGGCATGCCTGCCATTTCAATACTTTGGCTTGCTTGTGAACATAACGATGCCAAATGAGTTGGAGGCTCTTGAGAATATGCTTTCAAGCTCGTCCTGGAATTTGTTTTATGCTTCAGCATCTAATATAAAAGTGACCGTGTTGATGAATAGGTGTTAATCTGTCATCGGGTTTTAGTGATTTACTTGCTGTAAATTTTGCCTAGTCCTTCCTGTGGTGTTGTATGAAACCAGTTTTATTAATGTCTTGCCTGCATATCTGCTTTTTTTCAAGCATTGAATTTTACCTGAGAGGCTAAGATTTAACATTATGCTTGGTATTGAAAACTGAAAACTGAAAACTGTGAGAACATTATGTCTAACGTTATGCTTTTAAAGTTAGGTTGAAATGGAACTTGGTATTGAAAACTGTAGTTGTCTAATGTGCTGTACTTTTCTGCCTTTACAGAGGGATTTGCATCGTCGGTAGGAAAATAAAGCCCCGTGAAGAGATTAGTTGATCAGTTTGCTGGTAAGCTTCCAATTGATCAAATGTATGAAATTTTGATGCATTTCTACTTAATAGCTAATTCTAATAAGTCTGAAGTTTAACATGCCTTTGCCTGTGATCATCTTAGCTAGATATCATGATATTAAATTATAGCGGTAGTCTAATTTTAAGCTTAAACTTGTGAGAATTAAGCTGCTTCTGTCATACAAGTCGTTAGATAATTAGGAATCTAGAGTCTGGAGTAATGTCTTCTTGTTTTTTTTTTAGAAACACTTCAAATTTGTTGCTACTTTGAAGAAATTCGTTTCCAAGTCTAGTTAGCAACCACAACCTTTCTCTATTTCCTTTGTGTTGTTGTGAACCTTCTGGTGGCAGGGACAACAAGGGTATTGCACTTAGCAGACTAGGAATATCAGAACTTAGCAGACCAGGTTATAAACAAGTAAATTATGATGAACAATAGAAAGTCTGACCCATGTAGAATTGTATGTTTCATTTAAAATTCACAAATTCATTGAACAACTGGCCATTATGATTTTATAAAGCAAGGAAATGTTTTTTATGGCTTGTTTTAGAAACACAAGAATTAAAGGATGAAACTCAGTAAAGATGCAGCCAGAACAAAAAGTTAAAGAGACATAATGGAGTATATACCTAGCCAACAGTTGATTTAAGTCAGCTGGTGATGGAGCACCTAGCTGAAAATAGCATGGTTTAAAAGTTCCAACTGGCAAGAGTCAAATTGATTTGATGCTCCTGGTTCACTTGAATAGTTGAATCTGCTGAAGAAGTTCAGGTTTTGATTGATTTAAAACTTCTGCAGATTGAAGCTTAATACTAAGATCTATAAAGTATGTTAGTAACAAGGCAGGTGATTTCTTTTCTTGCCCCTGGTGCCTAATTCTTTTTAAGAAAATAGGTTTGTTTGATTGATTGCATAGGCTGCCTTAGATGAAACTAATCTAGCCTTTGCTAAGGTCAAATTGTAACTTTGTCAGAGATTACACAAAGTAGCTTTGACAACAGGATTAGGGGAGGGGGAGAAGTAGAGGCAGAAGAAAGAATGTCCTGAGAGATTTAAGATGGGGAGGGAGAGGTTAAAGGGTAGAGGAGAATAGCTTCTTGTTGTTGTTGATCCGTATTTTGCAGGTGTAATTCTGATATTGCCAGTTTTTTTAGCACATTACTACACCATTACCACAGTCTCATTTCTCTATGATGTTTTGAGACTATGAAGTCATGAAGCAAATATGATGTGAAGCATTATTGTCTACTTGTCTAGTATCCAATCAGATAGAAGAAAGTTATATCCAGAGAGTTTCAAGACTGGAAGTTCTGTAAAAAATGGTGTTGTAAGTTTATCAAGATGAGTTTTGCTCATGTTACCTTTCTAGTGGCCGGGGTGCTGGGAGTGAGAACAAATCTACAGTGTTTTCCGTTTCGTGTGGGAGTGAGAACAGATCTGCGGTCTTCACAGCTCTAGCTCCAAGAAGGCCAGGATATCGGCCAAACCATCCAATCGGATCAACAGTTCTGAAGTTGGTCTTTGGAGCATCGGTAATATCAGGTCTGACTTCATAATAAGAATCTGCCGGTTGTCTAGGGTCCCTCCACATCATCATGAAACAAATTTGATCTCTTACACCCAAAAGGCAGAAATTCCAATACTTTTCACCCAAAATCACAAAACTGACTGCCCGTCTTCTGTTGATTACATTATCTGTTGGTTTAGTTTGTTTGTTAGTATGCGTGTTTACACATTCTTCAACAAAAGAAGAACAAAACAAGAACACGAGTTTAAAATCTAACGTGGTTTTAGAGATTGTATAATATTTTAGATTGTACCAAATATATGTCATGTTTTTACAGGTACTGTCCAGACTCCAGATAATTGCAAGAATTCTGTGTAGTAAAATTATGCAGACTTTTGTTTGCTTGAATTTGTTGTGTTGTTGATGCATGTGTTTATTTTCATAGACTGTTATCCCCAAGTTTAATAGAGAAGTAATATTGGCAGTTGGTTTCTATTTCTAAGGTCTTGTATGTTCTTCTTTGTAGGAATCAAGATCCAGATGGCAGCTTATGAGAAACTTAGACAGGAAAGGATAGAAGAAAATAGAATAAGAATGAAGGATTTGGGGGTTACATCGATGGCTTATGAAATGAAACAATCAATGAAGGGATCACAACAAAGGAAAAAAAGTAAGACGCATACTAAGAAGGTTACTAAAGATACTGACGAGTATACACCTGATGAAGAGGGTGAACTGAACCACTCAAGTGAAGAGGATGAAAATGAGATAAGGAAAAACGGTGTAAACTTGAGGTCTCGTTCAAAGAAGGTGGTTTCTTTTTCTGACAGCTTTTGTGAATCACAATTGCTACAAAATCATGTAACTTTTAATGATTTCCATGAATACTTTATTTCAGGTTTTGGCATTGAGAGGGAAGATTCCCACAAACAATAAAGACACAAGATGTGTCTCTTCAATACCAATGGCAAATATAATTAAGATGCGTCATCCAAACACCGAAAAAGAGCACTCAGAACAAGGGTTGCAAGGGAGAGATTCAACACAAAGAAAAGGCCAATTAGAATTGGATTTGGATCTGATGCAGACGACACAACAGCAACAACAACAACAGATTGGATCACAAGTAGCACAACAACCTAAGAGGAAGGTAGGCTCTATTATATCGGAAAATTCTCAAGTGAGATTAGGCAAGTCTACTGAACAGAAAAAATTATCGTTTCATAGTCAGCAAGAGAAAGAGGTTGAGCTTGAGAGTGGTGTCCAAACTAAGATAGGGCAGAGTAAGGCGATGGTTGCTCCTGGTTCACTCGGTGCTTACATGCAAATGAAAACACAATTAATAGAAAAAGAGAGGAGAGCAAAAAAAAGTGATTTATTACTACGACAACAACAACGGCAACCTGTTAACATGGCTAGTTCACAACCTGTTAACATGGTAACTTCACAAATGCTTTTGGGGAGTTCACAGGCACAAAGTTATTCACAACCACAAAGGTTTGGACCTGACTTACAGGAAGAATACGAGAATCATATGAGTTCAAATGAATGCAATTTGGAACAGCATGTAGATGAAGAAGATGAGTTTAGTGATGGATTGAATTTTCCTAATGGCGAGATACCAGGTATGCAAGATGAACCACTAATGAATCTGGAGCATGAAAACGAACAAATAGGTAATCATCTCTGTATTTTCGTCCTAAATCTTTTAAGATAGATATGTTAAGAGTCAAATATAATTTCAATGACCTTGTTGAGTTAATGTTCATGTAGCACTTTCAAAAAGGAAGCGAACCAGAGGACCAACTATGTGTAAAGATGTCCATGAATGGACATTAGAAGAACGTAAGCCTATCATTCTTAATGAAATGGGAAAGCCTATTGGTCCCGATGATAAGACTGTAGATAAATTTACAAGATTCTTGGGGACTTTAGCTCGTAATTCTTCTCTTGCGCCGTTGAACAAGATTAGTTGGCTTAAGGTTCCAGACAAGGAACAAATTTGGAGTTACGTGAAGGTATGCACCTTTTATTTATGTATTCAGTGGCTGTGTTGTTGGCTTAGATGCTAGTAGAGTCCAAGGTTTACTTGTTATGTCACGAGTTTAAGAATTAATTTTGTTTTTTATTTTGCAAAGGAAAATAAAAGTAGAATAACCTTGACATTAAAACTAGCATAAAGAATAACAAAAGTAAGTTCATGTATATGAAATTTTAACAGGTAGTAACGCAAAGAGAAGAGAGTCTACAAAATTTTCAAGCAAAAAATTATTTAGGAAAACAAATAGAGAAATAGTAGGAACACTTTGCAATCCTGATATGGCCATATGGACACTGCTACTTTGTGGAACTATGGATGCTTGAACATGCTAGAACATCTTTGAGAGTCTATACTAACTTCTAAGCTCAAAAATTTACAAGGTCAACTGATACACAGTTTAACTTTCTTCTTCAATATAGCTTCGACTAAAGCAGAATTTTGTCCTGCAAGAAAAAGTTTTAACATACGATCTTTGTGACTGTTAGACAATTCTACAACTTATATGTTACATAAAAAACAAAAAAAAAACGCAGGTGCATTTCTGGTACAATTCTAATTTAATATTTTTCTTACTACAGAAGAAATACATTATCCCCGAAGAAGGTAAAGACTATGCTTTGTCATCGGTGGGAAGGCTTTGGCGTAAACATAAATGTAGTGTTAAGGCAAAGCACTTTACTCCGTACGACAATGATGGTGATAGGTTGGTTGATCCCCCTGATACAGTTCCAGAGGCGCATTTCAAAGAGTTGCTGGAGTTCTGGAATTTGGAACAAGTTCAGGTAACGGTTATGTTGTTTCCATTATTGGTTATTACCCTCTCAAAATGAAAGCTGTTAAGCTATGAATTGTGTGCTAACATGCAGGAAGATAGCAAAAAGAAAAGGGAAATAAGTATAGATAAAAAAGATAGGCACACTATGGGTCCTATGACTTTCGCGAGGAAACAATATAAATTGGTATATTTTAATACCATTATTCGTTCTTTATTGACCTCACTATGCTCATGTAAACATTCTTATTTCTGTTCTAATTTGGATTTTTTTTATTCTAGCAACAACTAGATGTTGAAAAGAAGCCACCATCCTTAGCACTCGTGTACAAAGAAAGTCGTAAAAGGAAAGCAGGCAAAACATACAAAACATCTTATGAGCCCACCCAAAGTAACATTGTAAGTCTCGCTGTCTCCATATTTTTAGAAAATGATTATTCTTCTCAAGTTAGTTATTTGTGATATTTTCATTATAGGACAAGATGGAGGAGGTCCAAATGCAAAGTGAAATTGATGGAGATGTTGCATACTATGAAGTAATGAATAAACCAAATAACTTAGGCCATAGAAAAAAACAACTGGGAATATGTTCAATCAAGGGAAACAACAGCAAACCAATAATTCCTGATGAGTTCTTAAAGCCCTATAAAGACCAAATTGTGAAAGAAACTGTAGCAGAGTTAATGAAGACGCTCAAGCAAGTTGATCTTGAAGTGTTGGATACTTTGACTCGGTCACTTGGGAATGTGTCATCTAATCCAAAAGGTACTGAACATGTTCATAATGCATCCTCAAGTGAACAAGAGCCAAATCAGGTAATAGTTAATATATTCTTTTTTAGAAAACACTAACTGTTATTATTGCGTTATTGCATTTTTGTTGGTCCCCGTTGTCTGATATATGATGTTTTCACACATATATAGAATCAAATGGATCAAGATGAAGGATTGGAGTAGCATTTTGTTGGTGTTTGCTGATGTTTGCTGCTGTCTCTGCTGCTAGCTGTTGTCGCTGCTGCTAGCTGCTGTTTGTTACTGCTGCTGTTTGTTACTGCTGCTGCTGTTCACTGCTGTTTGTTACTGCTATCACTGTTGGCTGCTGTTTGTTACTGTCACTGTTAGCTGCTGTTTGTCGCTGCTGCTAGCTGCTGTTTGTTACTGCTGCTGCTGTTCACTGCTGTTTGTTACTGCTGTCACTGTTGGCTGCTGTTTGTTGCTGTCACTGTTGGCTGCTGTTTGTTGTTGTTACTGCTAGCTGCTGTTGCTGTTACTGTTAGTATTATGTTGTTTTTTCTCTTTTGGAATTTGGTAGTCTAGAGATCGAAGTCGACGAAGTTGACCGAAGTTGTCTTTTGTTTTGTTTTGATTATTAGATTGTTTAGCCAAACAAAAAAAATTGGTGTTTGTGGATGTTTTTTTAAGAAACTATGAAATTATATAAATTTCAATTATTTATAGTATATGTTAATTTCAAATTCGTGGTTGTTATTCGTGTAAATATCATTATTAACTTAAAGTAGTAGTAGTAGTACTAGTAGTAGTAGTAGTAGTAGTAGTAGTAGTAGTAGTAGTAATAATAATAATAATAATAATAAATAATAAATAATAATAATAATAATAATAATAATAATAATAATTAAAAAAAATGTTACCTATTAATTAACAAGGTGTTACATTAGTTGGCAAAAACTGATACATAATGTAGATTAAAGTGTTACTATATGTCAAAAGATGATTGAAAAATGTTACCTAATAATCAACAAGGTGTTACATTAGTTCGCAAAAGTGATACATAATGTCGGATAAAGTGTTACTATATGATTGCAAAATGTTACTAAAGATAAGTAAGTGTTACCTAAGAAATAAAAAGTAACACTTTAAAAATGATACCATTGATATAAAAAAGTGTTACCTAAGAGGGTTTATGGTAACACTTTTAAAAGTGTTACCATAGGTTACCCAAAGTGTTACATAAGACCTTAGGGAACATGGGCGGATGTATCACCCACTAAAGTGTTACCTATTGTCTATAGTAACACTTTTACCACTTTATGTATCACTTTTTGGGTGTTACTTAAGGTTAATTATGTACTAGTGTATATTTCATGCGGAAAAACCATAAAGCCGGGAATCCAAATTAATTGCCACATAGTCAATTCGCATAATTTGGGATACATACATGTGATGCGTGAAGGAAATATGTCCTTCACCCAAGGTGCATTAAGTCTAATACCAAGGTTCAGATTAATTGCGAACAATTAATTCAGTGAGATCAAGTGATCGGAACAGCTAGCTGGAGCAATGCTTCCGATCAGTGAGTTCTAATGGATATTGAACTCACAACTTACTCTTGACTGAACCTACAAGGTCACACCAATGACACATAACAGATCACCGGATTAAATGAATCGGAAATTCATTTAATAGCTTTTCGGGAATTGGTTGGAAACGTATTATACGATACGACCTTTGTCGGAATCGTATATCGTATCGCGAATATTCGTAAGCTGGGCGACACGAATAAATCGTATCGTACGACGGTGATTCTTCGTATACGAAACGATAAATAATATATCGGAAATATATTAAATCGCGAATACGAAGGGCATCAGAGTTGTCGGCCCGTCGAGCCAAGCACGTAAGCGTGCAAGGCCCAACGAGCCAGCAAACTCGCGAGCAAAGGCGAGCAAGGCCAGCCCAATGGGCGCGAGCACGCAACAGCACGCAACAGCACACAACAGCGACGAGCGAGCAAGGCCCACGGCCCAGCTGCTCGGCGCGCGCGCTGTGGGCTTCGGCCTGCAGTGTGTCGCTGGGCGCGGGCGTGCGGTCCGTGTGTGCTTGCGTGATGTGGCCGGTCAAGGCCTTTGGTTCTTGGCCGGTTACATCATTAAAACAATAGGTCAATTGTATTATTCCAACAACACACAATTCATTACTCAAAACCCTAGAGACACAGAGAACCCTAATTCTCTTTGTGCCTCCAAAGTGAGTTCTTCCCAAAAGCAAAATATCTTGATCAATTGTCTAAGCTACGATTATCAAGACGGATCTGATCGTGTCGGGGAACCAAGTAGAGGAACGACAAGTGGAGTTCTTTGTTCGTGTTCGTTGACAGATTATTGTGGAAAACACGCTTCGAATGTATGTTTGCTTAATCTGTGCTTTATACATGTTTCCTGGCTTTGGGGATTGTTCCGCACATGTTATTATGTTTAACTATATTCCCCTACAGTGGTATCATGAGCCTTATGTATTCAAAGCATGAATTAGCATGATTATTATTGTTTTTGCATCTGTCGAAAATTTGGATTTTTTGTTGATTTTTCGGAATTTTTACGAATTATTGGATGAATTGCGTAATAATCAGGTCCGAAATCAAAAATCGCCGCTTTTTCGATTTTTAAAACCCTAATCTGATGGAAAACGATTTTCTAAGATCAACTCATGAGAATAGAGTTGTGAAAACAGGCTTTGAAGTATCGTTTTTTGGGCATTTTTGTTAATTTTTCATTAAAAATTAAAAGTGTCGGACAGTAATTCAATTAAAAGTTCGACCTAAACTACACGGAATTTCTTGAAATTTTGACACAATGTTGCTGGGTACATGCTTGATCTATGGTAAAATTTTCAGAATTTTCCGATAAGTATAAACCCTAATTTTGCCTTTCCCCAATTCGTTAAATTTGAAACCCTAATTGAATTTTAATTAATTTTGGTTTAATAATTCGGTTAATTGGGAAAGAGGATATAATTTCATGGGTCAGTGGCTAATTTTAAAAATTATTGGATTAAAATTTTGAATGGTTTCGTTAATTTTAATCGCACTTAAACCAAATTATTAAAAATCTGAAATTTAATTGTTTGTGAACGATTTAAAGCTTCGGATTTTATTAATTAAAAGTTCAAACTTTAAATGTTGATTCGTCCTTTCTTAAAAGTTTGAATATTGTTAGCCCTTGATTTATTAATTTTACGAAATTGGATTGTCGTTAAAGTTTATTAAATCGTTAAAAATCGTTGTTTTTCGAAAATAAAAATCATAACTTTTTGAAAAATAAAATTAATGCAAGTTCGTGGATTAAATTTAATTTTAATTAAGTTGGTCCGTATTACGAACCAAAGGCACGAACGTGAGCATGGTGGACGTATGGCTCGTCGAGCCATACGAGGCCATCGTGCTTTGACCGAGCCGCATGCGACACGGGCAGCAGCAGCTACGCTGTGTGCCTCGTGCGCGCCGGGCAAGGAAGGGGCAGGCGGGTGAGCTTGCAGGGCTGCGACGAAGCGAGGCGCAAGCCTTGCGACGTCCAGCACACACACGATGCACAACACGCACGCAGCGGCAGCTACGCTGCGGGGACGCGGTGCGCGTGCGCGCGCGCGATGGGGTTGGGGGTGTGCGAGCCTTGCTCGTGCGCTCTTGGGCCTCACACAAGGCATGGGGCTGGGCTCAAGCCTAGCCCGACTAAGTAATTGGACTTTTTTTGTTAAAAATCGTTTAATTCGTTGGGCTTCGTATGTTTGCATTAATTTGGGCTAACGGAATATTTAATTTAATATTTTATTTGCTTGGGCCGGGCCGCGAGTTTTAATTTAATATTTCATCTTTAATTATCCGGAATAATTATTGGTTTGAGTGGGAGCCACTAAATGAAATTAAAATGAAATAATTTTTTAATTATTTTCGTAGGTCGCATTATTTTAATTAAATTCAATTTTAATTAGAATAAAGTCTAAGGATTAATAATTTGGAAATTGATTAATCTTTTAGGACGCGTTTATGTGAACGTGAATTTTAATTAATTCACGTAAATACTTGCATATTAACATGGGCCATTCGTCTTAGCATACGAATGGGTGAATGCATAGAATATATATTTTATGTAATGCAGGTACTCCAAGTGACTAGTATGGCCAATTTAGGATAGTTAAATACGGTCTGCGTACCGTTCTATCTTTGAATGTAAATTTTTAAATATGGTCTGCGTACCATGGAAATTTTGATGTAATTTTATTATTTTCAAGTATTTCTAAGTTTAGAACTTTAGTTAGCATTATTTGAACGAAGATTCAAGACGATGCCAAGCTAACAAGGAGGTGATGAAGATTGGATGCTTCAAGACAAGATGTTTTGGGCCATACTAGATCACCATTTATTTATGCACTTCAATATATATATTATGCGTGAATGTATGAATGTATGTATGCTTTGCATGAACAGGTTGTTTCCTATGAATCGATTAGTTTTAAGTTCACTTAATAATCGAACCAACATAGAAACAACTAGGTCCAAGTAATATTGAGTTTAAAAATTGTCTTCCAAATCAACACTTACAAAAATCTAGGGATCTAAGATAGTAGGTTTTGCTTACCTAAAATCTTAAACTACTTAAGACATGCTAAAGCTGCTTAAGGATTTAGGACTTTTGGGGTCTTGGAATCGTTTCATTCATTTTGGACCATGTTTTTGCTTTTTGCATGAATGAAATGTTTTAATAGCTTTAATGATTGCATGTTTTTGCTTTTATTTCAAAGTTATTGAATTGTATGAATGGTTATTTATTGCAAATTCTTTTCGATTGTAGTAATCAAAATGGTCGCAAACATAACAACAATCATATCATCTGAAATTCTGGATGTCGAGTTAGACTTGACTAATTTTCTTGAATGAAAAGAGAAACTTGTCGAAGTTTTGAAAGTTAATGGCATACACTATGTCATTGAACAACCTTTCCCTAGCTATGATGCGCGAGGCATGACTCATGAAAGGTACAGAAGTTGGGCACTTCACAAGTACCTTGTCACGGAGTTCATCCTTAAGTCTATCCCTGAGAGTTTTCCTAAGTAGCCTCGAGGATAAATGTGCGGGTTTTCGACCCTTATGCCAAACTGGTGGTAATGGGGTTGACGAATTGGCTAATTCGATGAGCGATCTCAATTTCATAACCCCACGCAAGTCGGGCCTAGAAATCGAACTTCTGGAGGCACAAAGGCGCATCTACTCTGTCAAGATGGACAAAAACACATCAATTCGGTCTCATGTGGATATGATGTCTGAATTATTTTTCACAATTGAGAGACTTGGTGGTTCCATCAAAGAGTCGGTAGCTATTGCACTAGTGCTGAATTCTCTTCATAAGGATTATGAGGGTTTTAAGATGCACTATCTCTTTCATCAGAAAGAGAGCACATTCTGTGAACTTGTGGAATTACATATGAAATGCGAGAAAATCCTTAAGTTCAATCAAGACCCTTTGAATGTGAGGTGCACTAAATTCAAGAAAGTAGGCAAGGGGACGAAAAGCAAGGCTGCATCTTCGTCCACTCCCGGAGGGCATCTAGCGCCTTCCAAGAGCAAGATGAAGAGGAATGCTTCTCCTTCTACATCGCAATGCTTCAATTGTAATGAAATTGGTCACTACAAGCGAGATTGCCCCAAACTAAAGGAAGAGAAGAAGGACGGAAACGTTGCTTCTCCTTCAGGTATGTATGTTATACATTGTAATCTTGCTAATTCTACTTTTTGGGTATTAGATACTGGTTGTGGCTCACACTTATGTTCCAATTCACATGGACTAAGGAGAAGTAGAAGGCTTGATAAAGGCGAGATGGATCTACGCGTGGGAAATGGAGCACGGATTGCTGCATTAGCCGTAGGATCTTATTTTATTTCTTTGCCTAGTGGGTTTGTTTTGGAACTAGAAAACTGTTACTATGTTCCTAGTATCACCAGAAACATCATTTCCGTTTCAAGTTTGGATTCTAAAGGTTTTAGTTTTCAATTTAAAGACAATAGTTGTTCTTTTTCTTGGAATGGAATGTTTTATGGTTCAGCACAACAAGAAAACGGTCTTTATGTGCTAGATACGAGCAAACACATTTATAACATAAATACCAAAAAGGCTAAAACTGGTGATTCGGATCTCACATTTCTGTGGCATTGTCGATTAGGCCATATAAACATAAAGCGCATGGAATTACTTCAACGGAAAGGAATTCAGAATCATTCGACTTAGAGAAGATTGATCAATGCGAATCTTGTTTACTTGGCAAAATGACAAAGCAACCTTTCTCAAAGGTGGGAGAAAGAGCAAGCGAACTACTAAGGCTAATACATACGGACGTATGTGGGCCTATGAGTACGAAAGCTAGAGGTGAGTTCAGCTATTTCATAACGTTTACGGACGACTTCAGTAGATATGGCTATATTTACTTAATGAAGCACAAGTCTGAATCGTTTGAGAAATTCAGAGAATTTCAAAATGAAGTAGAGAATCAACATGGCAAGAAAATCAAAGCTCTAAGATCGGATCGAGGAGGTATTCATCTTAGCCACGAGTTTGATGACCATCTAAAAGAATGCGGTATTCTTTCTGAATTGACTGCTCCGGGGACACCTCAATGGAATGGAGTGTCGGAACGGAGAAATAAGACCTTACTCGATATGGTCAGGTCAATGATGGGTCAGGCCGAACTTCCTTTACAAATCTGGGGACATGTGTTGCAAACTGCAGCACTCACACTGAATCGTGCTCCGCCAAAAGCTGTTGAAAAGACTCCATAAGAATTATGGACTGGAAAACTTCCAAAGTTGTCTTTTCTGAAGATTTGGGGTTGCGAAGCATATGTCAAGCGATTAATTTCGGACAAGCTACAACCTAAATCTGACAAATGTTTCTTCGTTGGGTATCCAAAAGAAACTATGGGGTATTACTTCTACAACAAGTCAAACAACAAGGTATTCGTTGCTCGTGACGGTGTCTTTTTGGAAAGAAATCATATTTCCAAATTGACAAGTGGGAGAATAATAGACCTCGGAGAGATTCGAGACGAACAACGAACTCAGAACTCTTTAGAAGCAGTTCAGAACTCTTTAGAAGCAGTTCAAGTTGATGAACCTCCAAGGTCTTTAGAAGAGCCAGTGGGAGTAGTTCCTCAAAACGTTGTTGCCCCTCGTAGGTCAAATAGAACTATTTTTCAGCCGGACAGATGGACAGGCGTCCTCTTGACTGAAAACTTAGACGTTCTCATATTGGATAATGATGAACCTTTGACTTACAAACAAGCTATGACGAGCCCAAGCTACATTAAATGGTTAGAGGCCATGCAATCTGAAATAGACTCCATGTCTGAAAATCAAGTCTGGGATTTGGTTGATTTGCCGGATGGGTTCACACCTATCGGATGCAAATGGGTCTTCAAGTTGAAGAAAGACAAAGATGGAATTGTATACATATACAAGGCTAGATTGGTAGCAAAAGGTTACAGGCAAGTTCATGGCGTTGACTACGATGAAACCTTTTCTCCAGCCGCGATGCTTAAGTCTATTCGGATAATCCTTGGGATTGCCGCTTTTCATGACTATGAAATATGGCAAATGGATGTCAAAACTGCCTTCTTGAACGGTGTTCTTGAAGAGTCTGTGTTCATGACACAGCCGGAGGGTTTTGTTGATCAAAAGAACCAAGGAAAGGTATGCAAGCTTAAGAAGTCCATCTACGGACTAAAGCAGGCATCAAGGAGTTGGAATAAACGATTTGATGAAGCAGTCAATAAGTTTGGCTTCATCAAGAATCAGGACGAATCTTGTGTATACAAGAAGGTCAGTGGGAGTAAAATTGCATTCCTATCCTTGTATGTTGACGACATACTGCTTATTGGAAACGACATTCCTATGTTGGAGTCTGTAAAGACTTGGCTCGGGAAGTGTTTCTCAATGAAGGACTTAGGAGAGGCACAGTACATATTGGGCATCAAGATCTATAGGTATAGATCTAAGAGGATGATTGGACTAAGCCAAAGCACTTACATTGACAAAGTGCTAGCTAGGTTCAATATGATGGAAGCCAAGAGAGGCCATCTACCCATGTCACATGGCATATATCTAAGCAAGAATCAATGTCCCAAAACATCTGATGAGCGTAGAAAGATGAGTGGAATTCCATACGCTTCGGCTATTGGATCCATCATGTATGCTATGATTTGTACAAGGCCGGATGTTTCGTTCGCACTCAGTGCAACGAGCAGGTACCAGTCAGAACCAGGTGAGGCGCATTGGACTGCTGCCAAGAACATCCTAAAGTACCTGAAAAGGACTAAGGATCAGTTTCTGGTTTATGGTGGTACAGATGAATTGATTGTTAAGGGCTATACGGACGCAACTTTCAAACCGACAGAGATGATTTCAGATCACAGTCTGGTTTTGTGTTCTGCCTCAACGGCGGAGCAGTAAGTTGGAAAAGTGCTAAGCAAAGCACTATTGCGGATTCTACAACTGAAGCCGAGTACATTGCTACCTCAGAAGCAGCAAAGGAAGCTGTTTGGATTCGGAAGTTCATCGAAGAACTTGGTGTTGTCCCCTCCATTAAAGGACCAGTGGCTTTGTATTGCGACAATAGCAGAGCCATTGCCCAGGCAAAGGAGCCTAGGAGCCACCAGAAGTCCAAGCACGTACTGCGGCGATTTCATATACTTCGAGAGATCGTTGAAAGAAAGGAAATCGAGATTTGCAAGTTTGGAACTGACGACAACGTCGCGGATCCATTGACTAAACCGTTGCCACAAGTGAAACACAACGCACATGTAGCAACTATGGGAATCAAGCATGTTGGAGAATGGCTTTGATTTTCTAAGTATTGTTTTAGAACATCTGTTAGATCTATGTTTAAAATAATTGGTTTAACCATTTGATATTTATGAAATTTATTTATTTCAAATTCATTTAATTGTGGTTTAGAATTAAATGATAAGTCCATGTGATTCAAATCATTCAAATGGGATGTCAAGATGGATTCTTTGACAAAAAAACACCCATAAGTGAACTTGAATATTGAAGTCACAAAGGATCCCTAATCCAGTTCGTTGAAAGGTGGACGACCAATGACTAATGAAGATTAGATTGCAAGTAGATTACTTAGTTCTGTTTCTTGAACTAGAGTGACTGGATGTCAGAATCTTTTGCATAGATACTTATTGGATCTTGTATCGGATTGACCATGAGAACACTTTAAGAGATTAAAGTCATGTCATAGGTAGTTCTCATTAATGGTGATTAGAAACCGTTCCTCAGAACATGAGCGATTATGTCTGCTCGTTTGAGAATTAGTTCGCTTTGATACTAGCTAAACGTCGCATCGTAAAAGGAGGCTATAAAAGCAGTTATTGGGCGTACTATGAATCAAAGTGAGTGTTCATAGATTGCAAGAATGGATTGTCCTCCTATCTTTGATAGAATATGGTGTTGTTGTGTAACAAGGCCTCTCAGAGAGTTAGATACTGTAAAATGCATGGCCGTGCTCAGAATGGTTAGGCTTAACCTTCTGCAAAAGTTTGACAGTTGAACTCTGTAATCCGAGAAACACTTCTGGACCTAATAAGGATGGCTTGGATCTTACGTTATGTTCAGTAAGTAACACTAAGTGATAAAGGAATGTGGATGCACACTTGTCTGAATGACAAGTGGGAGATTGAAAGAAATATGTCCTTCACCCAAGGTGCATAAAGTCTAATACCAAGGTTCAGATTAATTGCGAACAATTAATTCAGTGAGATCAAGTGATCTGAACAGCTAGCTGGAGCAATGCTTCCGATCAGTGAGTTCTAATGGATATTGAACTCACAACTTACTCTTGACTAAACCTACAAGGTCACACCAATGACACGTAACAGATCACCGGATTAAATGAATCAGAAATTCATTTAATAGCTTTTCGGGAATTGGTTGGAACGTATTATACGATACGACCTTTGTCGGAATCGTATATCGTATCGCGAATATTCGTAAGCTAGGCGACACGAATAAATCGTATCGTACGACGGTGATTCGTCGTATACGAAACGATAAATAATATATCAGAAATATATTAAATCGCGAATACGAAGGGCATCGGAGTTGCCGGCCCGTCGAGCCAAGCACGTAAGCGTGCAAGGCCCAACGTGCCAGCAAGCTCGCGAGAAAAGGCGAGCAAGGCCAGCCCAATGGGCGCGAGCACGCAACAGCGCATAGCAGCGACGAGCGAGCAAGGCCCACGGCCCAGCTTCTCGGCGCGCGCGCTGTGGGCTTCGGCCTGCAGTGTGTCGCTGGGCGCGGGCGTGCGCTCCGTGTGTGCTTGCGTGATGTGGCCGGTCAAGGCCTTTGGTTCTTGGCCGGTTACTCATTAAAACAATAGGTCAATTGTATTATTCCAACAACACACAATTCATTACTCAAAACCCTAGAGACACAGAGAACCCTAATTCTCTCTGTGCCTCCAAAGTGAGTTCTTCCCAAAAGCAAAATATCTTGATCAATTGTCTAAGCTACGATTATCAAGACGGATCTGATCGTGTCGGTGAACCAAGTAGAGGAACGACAAGTGGAGTTCTTTGTTCGTGTTCGTTGACAGATTATTGTGGAAAACACGCTTCGAATGTATGTTTGCTTAATCTGTGCTTTATACATGTTTCCTGGCTTTGGGGATTGTTCCGCACATGTTATTATGTTTAACTGTATTCCCCTACAATGCGTGCCTTCCCTAGCTGCTCCCGAACCAAACAAGAACAAGTTTAGGACTCCAAATGTCGCCCCTCCGTAGATAGTCCACAGCACGTTCGGATCCGCCTTAGATTCAACCAACTAGGATATTCTCTAAGGTATTATGTTTATTCGGAAAGCTTAATTATTAATTTAGGCAAATTATTAAATTCTTACTTGAAATTAATCTATGTCAATACTTATTGAATTATTTTATAAATTATGATCATGAACCACATATTTATAGGGTGGAAATAACGGAGTTAGAATTCTACTAGGTTTCCAATAACTAAATCCATTAGGATTCTAGTTAAATTATATCATTAGAATTTTATGTTTAATCAAACACCTATGTATTTTAGATCTAATAAAAAACATCCAATTTGAGTAGAATTAGGAAAACGAGATTAATTCACAAAGAAGTAATCCTAACCGGCCAAGGGATTATGTGGCCCTTGAGCCCACGCTGATGTGCAGCCCGCAGCCAAGCAGCCCGCAGCTCGCAACTCGCAACCCACGAGTGCTTGCTGCTTGCTCGCTGGCCCATGGGCGCTGGCAGCTGCACGCGGCCCACTGGGCGCTGCTGCTGCTCGGCCTGCTGCTTGGCCTGCTTGCTAGGCGCGCGCGCGGGCTTGCTGGGCGCTGGGTCTGGCTTCATGCTGGGCCTTGCGTCTTGCAAGCTCGTCCGTCGATCGTTTCATACGTCGCGCTTCCGATTCGTTTTCCGATTCCGAAATTCATTTCCGATTCGAACAAATATTTAATATTTCCGATTTCGGAATTTATTTCCGATTCAAACAAATTTTTTATATTTCCGATTCCGACAATATTTCCGATTCCGGTAATATTTCCGTTTTTGGCAATATTTTCGATTCCGGCAATATTTCTATATCCGATAATATTTTCCGATACGTACCATGTTTCCTTTTCCGGCAACATCTACGACTTGGATAATGTTTATATTTTCGTCATGATCCATATTTCCGTTTCCGGCAATATCATCATTTCCGGAGTATTCTGTATTTTGCCTTTTGACGATTTCAACTCCCACTGGAACCGAGATCCGTCGTTTCCGAAGGTTCATAAATAGAGTATTTAATTCACTGAAATACGTGATCCGTTCACGTACTATTTGTGTGACCCTACGGGTTCAGTAAAGAGTAAGTTGTGGATTAATATTATTGATTCCACTCGAACTGAAGCGGCCTCTAGCTAGGCATACAGCTCACTTGATCTCATTGAATTATTAACTTGCATAATTAATTAATACTGAACCGCATTTATTAGACTTAGCATTGAATGCATACTTGGACCAAGGGCATTATTTCCTTCAGTCTCCCACTTGTCCTAAGGGACAAGTGTGCATTTCCTAATTCCTTTGTCGCTTGATGCTTGCTCATGAACATAAGGTAAGAGTAGTCATCCTTATTATGTCCAGAGGTATTTCTCGGTTTCAGAGTTCAACTAATCAAATAAACTGATAATCATAGCCTATGATTCATCTGAGCACGGCCATGCATTTTTCAGTTTCTAGCTCTCCGAGTGGCCTTGTACAACTTTCAGCATCTCATCCCGATTTATGGGAGGACAATCTCAATCTTGTGATCTTGAGGTTAGACTTCGTTTGATAGGTGATTACCTGAGAGTTGCCGTTATAGTCTCCTTTACGAGGCGACGGTTGACAACGTCAAAGTAACCAATTCTCAAACAAGTAATCTCAAATCACTTAGGTATTGAGGATTAGTGTCTAATAATGTAGTAAAATTTACTTATGACAGATTTTCATCTCTTACAGTAAAGTTTCATAGGTCTGTCCGATACTAGTCTTCTCAAAGTAAGTATCTATGCAAATGATTGCGACATTGCCATGTCCACGTAGTTCAAGAAATAGAACTACTAGTCATTTTGCATTCTAGTCGTCTAGCGTTTTCTATGCGTCCATCTTTATAAAAAACTCCGACCAGGGACCATTTTCAACTTTTGACATTCAAGTTCACTTGATAGATATTTCTTAGTCACATGACTGGTCCTGACAGTCTATCTTGAATATATCGTCAAATTGAAAGGACTCATCATTTAATAATTCACAAAATTAAATGGAAAATGAATTCTATCCATTTATATCAATGGGTAACCAAAACGTTTTACAAATTATTAAACTCTAAAACTTTAAAACATTTATTAAGGACATCAAAGCCATTCTCCAACATGCTTGATTCCCATAGTTGCAGTGTGCGAGTTGTGCTTCGCTTGCGGCTGAGGTCTAGTTAATGGATCTGAGATATTGTTGTCAGTTCCAATCTTGCTTATCTCGACTTTTTTTCTCTTAACGAACTCTCATAGTTAAGTACATGCTTGACTCTCTGGTTGTGTCTAGGCTCCTTTTCCTGTGCAATAGCTCCGTTATTGTCACAATATAGAGCTATTGGTCCTTTAATGGACGGGACTACACCAAGTCCACCTATGAACTCCTTTGTGTTGCTTCATGTCCAACAATGTATTCCGCTTCAGTTGTAGAATCCGCAATGGTGCTCTGCTTAGAAATTTTCCAGCTTACTACACCTCCGTTGAGGCATAAGACAAACCCAGACTGTGATCTGAAATCATCCTTGTCGGTTTGGAAACTTGCGTCCGTATAACATTTAACCATTAATTCATCATCTCCACCATAGACCAGGAAATCATCTTTGTGCTTTTTCAGGTACTTCAGAATATTCTTGGCGGCAGTCCAATGCGCCTCTCCTGGGTCTGACTGGTATCTGATCGTAGCACTGAGTGTGTACGCAACATCCGGGCGTGTACATATGATAGCATACATTATTGAACCAATCAATGATGCATATGGAATCCCACTCATTCGTCTACGCTAATCCAGTATTTTTGGGCACTAAGTCTTGCTTAGATTCATTCCATGAGACATGGGTAGGTAGCCTCGCTTGAAGTCTGCCATCTTGAACCTTTCAAGCACCTTATTGATATAAGTGCTTTGACTAAGTCAAATCATCCTTTTAGATCTATCTCTGTAAATCTTGATGCCCAGTATGTACTGTGCTTCTCCTAGATCCTTCATCGAAAAACATTTCCCAAGCCAAATCTTAACAGAGTTCAACATAGGAATGTCATTTCCGATAAGTAATATGTCGTCGACATATAATACTAGAAAAGCAGTTTTGCTCCCACTGACCTTCTTGTATACACAGGATTCGTCTGCGTTCTTGACGAAGCCAAACTGACTGCTTCATCAAAATGTATATTCCATCTCCTTGATGCTTGCTTCAATCCGTAAATTGATTTCTTAAGCTTGCATACCTTTTTAGCATTCTTTGGATCCTCAAAACCCTCAGGGTGTGCCATAAACACAGTTTGTGTTAAAACGTCGTTTAAGAAAGCGGTTTTGACATCCATCTGCCATATTTCGTACTCGTAATATGCAGCGCTTGTTAACATTATCCGAATAGACTTTAACATTGCAACTGGTGAAAAGGTTTCATTGTAACCCACACCGTGGACTTGCATTTAACCTTTTGCAACCAATCTAGCTTTGAAAACTTTTAGTTTCCCATCCTTGTCCTTTTTCAGTTTGAAAACCCATTTGCTTCCTATGGCTTGGTAGCCATCTGGCAAATCGACCAAATCCCAAACTTGGTTTGTAGACATGGAGTCTAATTTAGATTGCATGGCTTCTTGCCATTGCTTGTAGCTAGGGCTCGTAATAGCTTGTTTGTAAGTCGCAGGTTCGTTACTTTCCAGCAATAGAATTTTGTGGCTCTCGTTCGTCAAAATACCTAAGTATCTTTCCGGTTGAGACCTATATCTCTACGATCTACGCTGGGTTACATTTCTAGTTGGTTCTTGATTCTCACCAGATACTTCTGAAGTTCTCTGAGTTTCAACCTGAATGTCATCTTGAGCATTCTCTAGAGTTTGTTGTTCGACTCGAATTTCTTCGAGGTCTACTTTTCTCCCACTTGTCATTTTGGAGATCTCTTTCCAAAAAGATACCATCTCTAGCAACAAACACCTTGTTCTCAGATGTATTGTAGAAGTAATACCCCTTTGTTTCCTTTGGGTATCCCACAAGGATATATTTTTCAGATTTTGGTTGAAGTTTGTCAGAAATTAATCGTTTGACGTATACTCACAACCCCAAATCTTAAGAAAACACACATTTGGAGGCTTTCCAAACCATAACTCATTTGGAGTCTTTTTAACAGTTTTAGACGGAGCTCTATTTAGTGTGAGTGAAGCTGTGTTTGGTGCATTGCCCCAAAATTCTATTGGAAGTTTGGCCTGACCCATCATTGATCAAACCATGTCTAGCAAGGTCATGTTCCTCCGTTCTGACACACCGTTCCATTGAGGTGTTCCGGGAGGAGTCAATTCTGATAGAATTCCACATTCTTTCAGATGGTCATCAAATTCATAGCTCAGATATTCACCGCCTCTATCAGACCGCAGTGCCTTAATCTTCTTGCCTAACTGATTCTCTACTTCACTCTGAAATTCCTTGAATTTGTCAAAGGATTCAGACTTATGCTTCATTAGGTAGACATAACCATATCTACTGAAGTCATCAGTGAAAGTGATAATGTAGCTGAAACCACCTCTACCATTTGTACTCATTGGTCCACATACATCTGTATGGTTTAAACCCAATAGTTCAGTTGCTCTTTCTCCAACTGTAGAGAAAGGTTGCTTTGTCATTTTGCGAAGTAAGCATGATTCGCACTTACAATAATCCTCTAAGTCAAATGGTTCTAGAATTCCTTCCTTTTGAAGTCTTTTTAGGCGCTTCATGTTAATATGTCCTAATCGACAATGCCACAGATAGGTAAGATCTGAATCATTCTTTTTGGCCTTTTTGGTATTTATGTTATAAACTTGTTTGTCGTGATCTAGTAAATAAAGTCCATTGACTAATCTAGAATATCCATAAAACATCTCTTTAAAATAAAACGAGCAACTATTGTCTTTTATTAAAAAGGAAAATCCCTTAGCATCTAAGCAAAACACAGAAATGATGTTTTTTTAGTAAGACTTGGAACATGGAAACACTCTTCCAGTTCCAAAACTAGCCCAGAGGGCAAAGATAAATAATAAGTTCCTACATCTAATGCAGCAATCCTTGCTCCATTTCCCACTCCTAGGTCGACTTCACCCTTGCTTCTTCTTAGTCCATGTGAATTGGAACATAAGTGTGAGCCACAACATGTATCTAATACCCAAGAAGTAGAATTTGCAAGTATACAGTCTATAAAGAAAATACCTGAAGATGGAACGACCGTTCCGTTCTTCTAATCTTCCTTATATTTTGGACATTCTCTCTTGTAATGGCCAATTCCATCACAATAAAGACAGCTTGGTGTGGATTTGTCCTGCTTTGTCTTCTTTTTGGGAAATGAATCAGCATTGCCCTTGGAATTTCTACCTTTCTTGAAGGGTCTCCCTTTAGCCTTGAGTAAATCCTTGGCTTCACAGTCGAGTATTATTTCAGCCTTTTTGACCAGACGAACAAACTCTCTAACTGTTTTTTCTCTTGGTTCACTCTTGTATAGTTGCTTAAAGCGACCAAACCCACTGTGTAGTGAATTAAGCAAGATTGAGACTGCCATCCTTTCGCTTATTGGTGTTCCTAGTAGACTTAAGCGTTCAAATAATGAAAGCATAAAGTTCACATGAAATCTTAGTGGAACACCAACCCTTTGTTTAGTGAGAAGGACCTGAACATGTGTTTCTTGGACTTCCATCCTAAAACATCTCTTATGAGAATCAACCTTCAGGCCTGACATTGACTGGATCAACTCATGGACATTTAGGTCTCTTTCCTCCATGTTTCCACGACCGATATGTAGGGGAATACAGTTAAACATAATAACATGTTTGGAAACAATCCCCAAAGCCAGGAAACGAACACGAACTTAGAACTCCACTTGTCGTTCCTCTACTTGGTTCACCTACACGATTAGATCCGTCTTGATAACCGTAGCTTAGACAATCAATCAAGAGTTTTGCTTTTTTTGGGAAGAACTCACTTCGGAGGCACAGAGAGAATTAGGGTTCTCTGAGTGTCTAGGGTTGGAGAGTTGATTAGTTGTGTGGAAAACATAAGTGTTTAGGTTATTAGAATAACCTAGCAACCAACCGGCCAAGCCAAAAGGCCATGACCGGGCAGCAAGCCCACACGGCAATCGACAAGCAAGCACGCAGCCAGCTGGGCCATGGGCCGCGCGCTACTGCTGCTGCGTTGTTGCCTTTGGCCTGCATGCACACCCAACCGCTTGGCTTTGGGCCAGCGCTGCTGTACTATGTTGCTGCGCACCATGCGCCCATGGGCCTCGAATGCTTCATGCATTCGGCTCGTGGGCTGCTCTTCGTATTGCGTCTAAAATTGTCTTTCGATAATTTATTTATCGTGTCGTACTTGACGATCCAACGTCGTACGATACGATTATTCGTAACACGATATACGATTCCGATGCAAGGCCGTATCGTATAATACGTTTTCCAAAACTAATTCCCGAAAAACTATTAAATGAATTTCCGATTCATTTAATCCGGTGATCTGTTACGTGCCATTGGTGTGACCTTGTAGGTTCAGTCAAGAGTAAGTTATGAGCTTAATATTCATTAGAACTCACTGATCGAAAGTATTGCTCCAGCTAGCTGTTCCGATCACTTGATCTCACTGAATTAATTGTTTGCAATTAATCTGAACCTTGGTATTAGACTTAATGCACCTTGGGTGAAGGACATATTTCCTTCAGTCTCCCACTTGTCATTCAGACAAGTGTGCATTCACATTCCTTTGTCACTTAGTGTTACTTACTGAACATAAGGTAAGACCCAAGACATCCTTATTAGGTCCAGAAGTGTTTCTCGGAATACAGAGCTCAACTGTTAAACTTTTACAGAAGGTTAAGCCTCAACCATTCTGACCACGCCCATGCATTTTACAGTATCTAACTCTCTAAGAGGCCTTGTTACACAACAACACCATATCTTATCAAAGATAGGAGGACAATCCATTCTTGCAATCTATGAACACTCACTCTGATTCATAGTACGCCCAATAACTGCTTTTATAGCCTTCTTTTACTGTGCGAGGTTTAGCTAGCATCAAAGCGAACTAATTCTCAAACGAGCAGACATAATTGCTCATGTTCTGAGGAACGGTTTCTAATTACCATTAATGAGAATTACCTATGACATGACTTTAATCTCTTAAAGTGTTCTCATGGTCAATCCGATACAAGATCCAATAAGTATCTATGCAAAAGATTCTGACATCCAGTTACTCTAGTTCAAGAAACAGAACTAAAAAATCTACTTGCAATCTAATCTTCATTAGTCATTGGTCGTCCACCTTTCAATGACCTGGATTAGGGATCCTTTGTGACTTCAATATTCAAGTTCACTTATGGGTGTTCCTTTGTCGAAGAATCCATCTTGAAATCCCATTTGAATGATTTGAATCACATGGACTTATCATTTAATACTAAACCAAAATTAAATGAATATGAAATAATAAATTTCATAAATATGAAATGGTTAAACCAATTGTTTTAAACATTGATCTAACAGATGTTCTAAAACAATACTTAGAAAATCAAAGCCAATCTCCAACATGCTTGATTCCCATGGTTGCTACATGTGCGTTGTGTTTCACTTGTGGCAACGGTTTAGTCTATGGATCCGCGACGTTGTCGTCAGTTCCAACCTTGCAAATCTCGATTTCTTTTCTTTCAACGATCTCTCGAAGTATATGAAATCGCCGTAGTACGTGCTTGGACTTCTGGTGGCTCCTAGGCTCCTTTGCCTGGGCAATGGCTCCGCTATTGACGCAATACAAAGCCACTGGTCCTTTAATGGAGGGGACAACCCCAAGTTCTTCGATAAACTTCCGAATCCAAACAGCTTCCTTTGCTGCTTCTGAGGCAGCAATGTACTCGGCTTCAGTTGTAGAATCCGCAATAGTGCTTTGCTTAGCACTTTTCCAGCTTACTGCTCCGCCGTTGAGGCAGAACACAAACACAGACTGTGATCTGAAATCATCGTTGTCTGTTTGAAAGCTTGCGTCCGTATAGCCCTTAACAATCAACTCATCTTTACCACCATAGACTAGAAACTGATCCTTAGTCCTTTGCAGGTACTTTAGGATATTCTTGGCAGCAGTCCAATGCGCCTCACCTGGTTCTGACTGGTACCTGCTCGTTGCACTGAGTGCGAACGAAACATCCGGCCTTGTACAAATCATAGCATACATGATGGATCCAATAGCCAAAGAGTATGGAATTCCACTCATCTTTCTACGCTCATCATATGTTCTAGGACACTGATTCTTGCTTAGATATGTGCCATGTGACATGGGTAGATTGCCTCTCTTGGCTACCATCATATTGAACCTAGCTAGCACTTTGTCAATGTAATTAAGTGCTCTGACTTAGTCCTATCATCCTCTTAGATCTATCCCTATAGATCTTGATGCCCAATGTGTACTGTGCCTCTCCTAAGTCCTTCATTGAGAAACACTTTCCAAGCTAAGTCTTTACAGACTCCAACATAGGAATGTCGTTTCCAATAAGTAGTATGTCATCAACATACAAGACTAGGAATGCAATTTTACACCCTCTAACCTTCTTGTATACACAAGATTCGTCCTGATTCTTGATGAATCCAAACTTATTGACTACTTCATCAAATCGTTTATTCCAACTCCTTGATGCCTGCTTTAGTCCGTAAATGGACTTCTTAAGCTTGCATACCTTTCCTTGATTCTTTTGATCGACAAAACCCTCCGGCTACATCATAAACACAGTCTCTTCAAGAACACCATTCAAGAAGGCAGTTTTGACATCCATTTGCCATATTTCATAGTCATGAAAAGCGGCAATCGCAAGGATTATCCGAATAGACTTAAGCATCGCGACTGGAGAAAAGGTTTCATCGTAGTCAACGTCGTGAACTTGCCTGTAACCTTTTGCTACCAATCTAGCCTTGTATATGTATACAATTCCATCTTTGTCTTTCTTCAACTTGAAGACCCATTTGCATGCGATAGGTGTAAACCCATCCGGCAAATCAACCAAATCAAGGACTTGATTTTCAGACATAGAGTCTATTTCAGATTTCATGGCCTCTAACCATTTAGTGGAGCTTGGGCTCGTCATAGCTTGCTTGTAAGTCATAGGTTCATCACTATCCAATATGAGAACGTCTAAGTTTTCAGTCAAGAGGACGCCTATCCATCTGTCCGGCTGAAATATAGTTCTACATGACTTACGAGGGGCAATAACGTTTTGAGGAACTACTCCCACTGGCCCTTCTATAGACCTTGGAGGTTCATCAACCTGAACTGCTTCTAAAGAGTTCTTAGTTCGTTGTTCGTCTCGAATCTCTTCAAGGTCTATTATTCTCCCACTTGTCAATTTAGAAATATGATTTCTTTCCAAAAAGACACCGTCACGAGCAAAGAAAACCTTGTTGTCTGACTTCTTGTAGAAATAATACCCCTTTGTTTCTTTTGGATACCCAACAAAGAAACATTTGTCAGATTTTGGTTCGAGCTTGTCCGAAATTAATCGCTTGACATATGCTTCGCAACCCCAAATCTTTAGAAAAGACAACTTCGGAAGTTCTCCAGTTCATAATTCGTATGGAGTTTTTTAAACAGCTTTTGACGGAGCACGATTCAGTGTGAGTGCTGGAGTTTGCAACTCATGTCCCCAAAATTGTAAAGGAAGTTTGGCTTGACCCATCATTGACCTGACCATAGCGAGTAAGGTCCTGTTTCTCCGTTCCGACACTCCATTCCATTGAGGTGTCCCCGGAGCAGTCAATTCAGAAAGAATACCGCATTCTTTTAGATGGTCATCAAACTCGTGGCTAAGATATTCACCTCGTCGATCCGATCTTAGAGCTTTGATTTAATTTCTTGCCATGTTGACTCTCTACTTCATTTTGAAATTCTCGGAATTTCTCAAACGATTCAGACTTGTGTTTCATTAAGTAAATATAGCCATATCTACTGAAATCGTCCGTAAACGTTATGAAATAGCTGAACTCACCTCTAGCTTTCGTACTCATAGGCCCACATACGTCCGTATATATTAGCCCTAGTAGTTCGCTTGCTCTTTCTCCCACCTTTGAGAAAGGTTGCTTTGTCATTTTGCCAAGTAAACAAGATTCGCATTGATCAATCTTCTCTAAGTCGAATGATTCTAGAATTCCCTTTCGTTGAAGTAATTCCATGCGCTTTGTGTTTATATGGCCTAATCGACAATGCCACAGAAATGTGAGATCCGAATTACCAGTCTTAGCCTTTTTAGTATTTATGTTATAAATGTGGTTGCTCGTATCTAGCACATATAGACCATTTTCTTGTTGCTGAACCATAAAACATTCCATTCAAAGCAAAAGAACAACTATTGTCTTTAAATTGAAAACTAAAACATTTAGAATCCAAACTTGAAACGGAAATAATGTTTCTGGTGATACTAGGAACATAGTAACTGTTTTCTAGTTCCAAAACAAAACCACTAGGCAAAGAAATAAAATAAGATCCTACGGCGAATGCAGCAATCCGTGCTCCATTTCCCACGCGTAGATCCATCTCGCCTTTATAAAGCCTTCTACTTCTCCTTAGTCCCTGCAAATTGGAACATAAGTGTGAGCCACAACCATTATCTAATACCCAAGAAGTAGAATTAGCAAGATTACAATGTATAACATATATATCTGAAGTAGAAGCAACGTTCCCGTTCTTCTAATCTTCCTTTCTCTTCAAGCAATCCCTCTTCCAATGCCCCTTCTTCTTGCAGTAGAAGCATTCAGAGTCGGCAGGAGAACGAGTCACCCTCTTCTGTTTACCAGAACTGGTGGCGTTGGACTTAGATGAGGGCGTAGCCTTGCCCTTACCTTTCTTGCCCTTATTCTTGCATGATTTCTTGAAGTTCTTGCCCTTATGCACCATAAGCACATCGTGCTTATTCTCTTGCTTGAGCGTCTTTTCAGCGGTTTTCAGCATACCGTGAAGCTTAGTAAGAGTTTTCTCCATGCTGTTCATGTTGTAATTCATCTTGAACTGATCATATCCACTATGAAGCGAATGGAGAATGATGTCAATAGCCATTTCATTTGAGACGTCAGAATCTAGAGCTCTCATATTCTCAAAGAGTCCAATCATTTAAGAACATGTGGGCTCACTGGTTCTCCTTTCTTGAGCTTAGTCTCAAGGATCAACCTCTAAGTCTCGAACTTTTCGATTCTGGCTTGGTCCTGAAACATGTTCTTCAACTCCGAGATGATTTGTTAAGCATCCGAGTTGATGAACGTTTTCTGAAGTTCAGGACTCATGGATGCAAGAATCGCACATTTGACATTCTTGTTGGCCTGGATCCAACGATTAAGGGCAGCTTGAGTCACCTCCCCCCCGGAGGCCTCTGGTAACTCTTCCTCTAGGACATATTCTTGAAGGAAATAATGCCCTTGGTCCAAGTATGCATTCAATGTTAAGTCTAATAAATGCGGTTCAATATTAATTAACAAGTTAATAATTCAGTGAGATCAAGTGAGTTGAATGCCTAGCTAGAGGCCGCTTCAGTTCAAGTGGAATTAATGATATTAATCCACAGCTTACTCTTGACTGAACCCGTAGGGTCACACAAATAGTACGTAAACGGATCAAGTATTTAATGGCATTAAATACTCCATCTATGGATATTCGGAATCGACGGATCTTGGTTTCACTGGGAGCTGAGATCGTCACAGGCAAGAAATGAATACTCCGGAAACGATGATATTGCTGGAAACGGAAATATGGATCGTATCGGAAATATATATATTATCCAAGTCGTAGATGTTGCCGGAAACGGAACATGGTACGTATCGGAAAATATTATCGGAAATGGAAATATTGCCGGAATCGGAAATATTGCCAGAAACAGAAATATTGTCAGAATCGGAAATATTATCGGAATCGGAAAATAATTCCGGAAACGGAAATATTAAATATTTGTTCGAAACGGAAATTGATTCCGGAATCCGAAATATTAAATGTTGTTCGTATCGGAAATGAATTCCGGAACCGGGAATTTAATCGGAAGCGTATCGTACGAATAAACATCGGACGAGCTTGCTAGACGCAAGGCCTAGCACGAAGCTAGGCCCAACGCCTAGCAAAGCCCGCGCGCGACCAAAGCAAGCAAAGCCCAAACGCGAGAGCAAGGCCAGCAGGCGCGCGCCCCTCGTGGGCTGCGAGCACTTGCTGGGCCTGGGCTCAGCGCGCGCGCACGCAAGGCGCCCCTCGTGGGCTGCTGCGCCTGCGTGTGTGTTTATGCTTGCGTACGAAACCTTAATCGGTTAGGATTCGTATAAGATTGATTCCTAAGTCTACTAGATAAATTAGGTGATTGAATTTTAGATTAATTTAGATTCACTAAATCGTTTCCTAGTAGGATTCTAATATCCGATACCCATGCCCTATAAATAGGTGATCAATGCTCACAATTTATATCGAGTATTCAAGTATTCAAAGTGATTTTTGAGAGCAAAAAATTCAGTCACACAATTGCCTATAAGTGCCGAAAATTCTAAGTACCTTAAGGGCGATCCTAGTTGGTCAAGCTTAAGGCGGATCCAGACGTGCTGTGGACTATCTATGGAGGGACGACACTTGGAGTCCTAAAGACTTGTTCTTGTTTGGTTCGGGCGCAGCTAGGGAAGGCACGCAACAAAGAGTATGCATCTAAACTATGCTAAATGATTATGTGTAAATAATATGCTTTCCTGGCTTTATGGTTTTTCCGCATGATTTATGAATTGTCATATGTATCATAACCTAACAGTGGTATCAGAGCCTCTTATTATTTTCATAATCTAAATTGCATGAACATGGTTAAATTTTACAAATTTGCAAAGAATTAAAAGGGGTGATTAATTTTCGTAATTGTTAATTAATTGCAAATTGCGTTTATTTAATTATATGTACGTAGTTTTTCGGCAGTTTCTTCGTTACTCATCCAAATCGAGTGATTTTTGTGTCAATTCCGCATGTAAAAGGCATTCTAAAATTTTGACAAAAACAGTATTTTTCGGCCGAACCCAGAATTCTCAAATTCGAAGCCTAACTATGACTTTTCGGAGGTTTTAGTTTTTCGAATGCAAAATTTCGTAAATTTAAGATGTTAAATTAAATATTTGCGATTCTTGTTGTTAAATCTTGAATTTTTTATTGACCTACTGTATATGTTTAACAAGTTTGAATGCCTAGCCTTGTTAATTATGCAATCTAATTTGTAATTATGATTAATTTGTTGAAAATTGGAATAATTTAGAATTAATTTGATTTTCATAATTAGTTATAATTTAATTAGATACCTATGATTAAAAACCACCATAAAAATTGTAAATTTATGTTAAATTTTAAATTTTTATGACCTAGACTTGAATCCATGTTCATCGGAAATCAATTGAATAATAAATTTTCGATTTTTCGCCCTAAAATTATGAAATTAATATTATTTATTAATTTGTCATTAATTTTGAATATAAATTTTAAATTTTTATGCGATTCGCTCATATAACTTGCACGCACAAAGCAATGGACGCTACGTGTTACCCTTAAGGGGTGTTGTATAGTGCGGGCATGTGACGACGAGCAAGGGAGCTCGTCGCCCATGCGGTACGAATGCAATGAGCAAGGCCATGGTGCACGAGCACAAGGCAGCAGCCCTGCCTTGTGTCGGGGGCTGTGTGCAATGGGCGAATGGGCGAGGGCGAGGGCGAGAGCAAGGCACGAGCAGTCGCGTGTGGCCAGCAAGCGAGCTGCGCCACAGCGCGCACTGCCTCGCGCAAGCGTGCGGAGCCTCGCGCGCAGCGAGCGTAAGCTCGCGTGCCACGAGTGTTGCGCCAAGCATCGATCGCTCGCGCGCAGCGAGTGCTTGTTGTGCGTGCGACGAGCGCTGCGCCCAGCGATGGCGTGCGAGTGCTTGTTGTGCGTGCGACGAGCGCTGCGCCCAACGATGGCGTGCGAGTGCTTGTTGTGCGTGCGACGAGCGCTGCGCCCAGCGATGGCGTGCGAGTGCTTGTTGTGCGTGCGACGAGCGCTGCGCCCAGCGATGGGCTGCGGCAGCATGCTCGTGCGTCGAGCGCTGGCGCGCGCAGCGAGCACCAGCTCGCGTGATGCCTTGCGATGGTGAGCAGCAGCGATGCGAGGCACCGCATGGGCTGCGCGCACATGGCCAGCGATGGCTGTGTGCGTGTGGCCCATGGGCGTGCGATGCGTGGGATTGTTGCGTTGCGATTAGATCGTTTGGAATTTTTAATTTGAAATTTTCAGTTTACGTAATTTTAATTAATTTTAAAATTGATAATTTAAATTATTTTCTTGGATTTTAATTTTGAATATTGTAATTATAATAAATTTTATTTATTCTAATTATTTAACTAAAATTAAAATCATGAATTAATTTAAATACGACTGAAATTAAATTAAACTTTTTGGATTCAATTATAAATTTATATGAGCTTTAAATTTTAATTAAATTTGTATGTTTCCGGTTAAACTAGAAATACATTTTTATGTTTAAAATTAGTAAAGCATATGAATTTATTGGTTTAAGTGGGAGCCCCTTTTAGTCATAAACTCTTGATTAGGTCTATAAATCCTTAAGGTTAAAACAACTTGATTAGAATTAATAAGGACTGAATAATTTGTAGATTATTGGTGCCCTTGATTAATTGCTGCAAATGTTTATGTGATGCATAATGTGTTTTACTAACCAGCTATGTGGGCCATTCATGATAATGAATGGGTGAATGGTATATATTGTATATGTACTGTTTTGCAGGTTATGAAGTGACTAGTATGGCCCAAATAGGATAGAAAATATGGTCTGCGTACCATTAATTTGAATGTAATTGGTCTAAAGTACCAAAGTTGTTTTTCAATTCAAATATGGTCTGCGTACCATCAAATAGTTGTAATTAGTTTTAATTATAGCTTATTCTATTTGAAGAAAATGGTGCCTCCCACGGAGATTTTCAAGACGGACTTTGAAGTTAAAGCTTCAAGATGAAGTCGGGCCATACTAGATCACATTTATCTTATGCATGTTTTAAGTTATTTATTGCTTTTAAATATGTCTTAAAATGCATGAGATCAAAAGCTTGATTATGTTGCATGATTAAGGATTTTAGTTCACTTAAAATCTAACCAACATAGTAAGAGCCTTAAGTTCCAAACTTAAAAATTGAGTTAAAAGGTGCCATGCCAAAATATACACTTGCTTGGATATCCTTTACATCAATCTAGTAATAGTTTTTCGCTCAGCGAGTTGTTACTTATTGGTCCTAAAGGGGCAAGGTACACAAATAATTGTGAGTACATGTTAGTTTTGGTGAAACTCAACGATATAAGTAAGGAGTCCTTTTATATCGTGGCAAAATCGATAGGTTTACCTAATAAGTTCTTAGACGTACCTATCAACCAAGAATAGTTTCTAGACTATTAGCAAAAGGCTTTTGCTTACCTAAGATGTTTTAGGATTAAGTCGACAAACTGTGCTTAGTTCTTCAATGATTTTAGGATCTTGGAATCATTTTATTCACACCTGCCGGAACACATAACTTGAATAAAATGCTTAATGAACATTGAATTATGCATGTATGCTAGAATTTAAGTTTATTAAGAGAAACTGTGAATGGTTATTTATTTGTTTATTCTTTTCAATTGTAGTTTTAAATATGGCAAACAACAATTCATTCAACATTCGATCAATTCTCGAAAAGGAGAAGTTGAACGGGAAAAACTTCCTTGACTGGCAAAGGAACTTGCAAATAGTTCTTATGCAGGAAGAAAAGGAGTATGTCCTAGAAGAGGCGATGCCCGAAGCCGCAGGCGACGGGGTCACTCAGGCAGCCCTCAATCGTTGGATTGATGCCAACAAGGATGTGAAATGTCTAATGCTCGCCACCATGAGTGAAGATCTGCAGAAAACGTTCATCAACTCAGATGCTTTCACAATCATCAGTGAGTTGAAGAACATGTTCCAAGATCTGGCTCGAGTCGAAAGATTCGAGACTCATAGGCAAATTCTTGAGACCAAGCTTAAGAAAGGCGAGCCCGTAAGTCCACTTGTTCTCAAAATGATTGGACTCATTGAGAATATGAGTCGGCTGGATCAGCAAGTTTCTCAGGAAATGGCTATAGACACCATCCTCCATTCTCTTCATAGCGGGTATGATCAGTTCAAACTGAACTACAGTATGAATAGTCTGGACAAAACGCTCACTGAGCTTCACGGTATGCTGAAGACCGTTGAAAAGACGCTCAAAAGTGATAAGCAGGATGTGCTTATGGTGCGTGGGGGCAAGTTCAAGAAATCTGGAAAGAAGAGGAATGCTAAGAAAGGTGGCAACAAGGCCAGCCCAACTAAGCAAACTGGCGCCAAATCTGTAAAGAGGAAGGTCAGTCAACCCACTTCTGAATCCGAATGCTTCTACTGCAAGAAGAAGGGGCATTGGAAGAGAGATTGCTTGAAGCTAAAGGAAGATCAGAAGAACGGAACAGTCGTTCCATCTTCAGGTATTTTCGTTATAAACTGTATACTTGCTAATTCAACTTCTTGGGTATTAGACACAGGTTGTGGCTCACACTTATGTTCCAATCCACAGGGACTAAGAAGAAGTAGAAAGTTAAGCAAGGGAGAAGTCGACCTACGAGTGGGAAATGGAGCACGGATTGCTGCATTAGCTGTAGGAACTTATTATTTGTCGTTGCCCTCCGGGCTAGTTTTGGAACTGGAAGAATGTTTCCATGTTCCAAGTCTTACTAAAAACATCATTTTAGTTTCTTGCTTAGATGCTAAGGGATTTTCCTTTTTAATAAAAGACAATAGTTGTTCGTTTTATTTTAAAGAGATGTTTTATGGATCTGCTAAATTAGTCAATGGACTTTATTTATTAGATCACGACAAACAAGTATATAACATAAATACCAAAAAGGCCAAAAAGGATGATTCAGATCTCACCTATCTGTGGCATTGTCGATTAGGCCATATAAACTTGAAACGCTTAGAAAGACTTCAAAAGGAAGGAATTCTAGAACCATTTGACTTAGAGGATTATGGTAAATGCGAATCATGTTTACATGGCAAAATGACAAAGCAACCTTTCTCTAAAGTTGGAGAAAGAGCAAATGAACTATTGGGTTTAATCCATACAGATGTATGTGGACCAATGAGTACAAATGCTAGAGGTGGTTTCAGCTACTTTATCACTTTCACTATTGACTTCAGTAGATATGGTTATGTCTACCTAATGAAGCATAAGTTTGAATCCTTTGACAAATTCAAGGAATTTCAGAGTGAAGTAGAGAATCAATTAGGCAAGAAGATTAAGGCACTGCGGTCTGATAGAGGCGGTGAATATCTGAGCTATGAATTTGATGACCATCTGAAAGAATGTGGAATTCTATCAGAATTGACTCCTCCTGGAACACCACAATGGAACGGTGTGTCGGAACGGAGGAACAGAACCTTGCTAGACATGGTCAGGTCAATGATGGGTCAGGCCAAACTTCCATTAGAATTTTGGGGACATGCACTAAATACAGCTGCACTCACTATAAATAGAGCTTCTTCTAAAGCTGTCGAAAAGACTCCATATGAGTTATGGTTTGGAAAGCCTCCAAATGTGTCTTTTCTTAAGATTTGGGGATGTGAAGTATACGTCAAACGATTAATTTCAGACAAACTTCATCCAAAATCTGACAAATGTATCCTTGTGGGCTATCCAAAGGAAACAAAGGGGTATTACTTCTACAATACATCTGAGAACAAGGTGTTTGTTGCTCGAGATGGTGTCTTTTTGGAGAAAGATCACATTTCCAAAATGACAAGTGGGAGAAAAGTAGACCTCGAAGAAATTCGAGTCGAACAACAAACTCTAGAGAATGCTCAAGATGACATTCAGGATGAAACTCAGAGATCTTTAGAAGAATCTGGTGAGAATCATGGTCAATCTAGAAATGTTACCCCGCGTAGATCGCAAAGATATAGATCTCAACCGGAAAGGTACTTAGGTATTTTGACGAACGAGAGCTATGACGTTCTATTACTTGAAAGTGATGAACCTGCGACTTACAAACAAGCTATGACGAGCCCTAGCTCCAAGCAATGGCAAGAAGCCATGCAATCTGAATTAGACTCCATGTCTGAAAACCAAGTATGGGATTTGGTCGATTTGCCAGATGGCTACCAAGCCATTGGAAGCAAATGGGTTTTCAAACTGAAAAAAGACAAGGATGGGAAACTTGAAGTTTTCAAAGCTAGATTGGTTGCAAAAGGTTACAGGCAAGTCCACGGTGTGGATTGCGATGAAACCTTTTCACCAGTTGCAATGCTAAAGTCTATTCGGATAATGTTAGCAATCGCTGCATATTACGATTACGAATATGGCAGATGGATGTCAAAACTGCTTTCTTAAACGGCGTCTTAACAGAAACTGTGTTTATGACACAGCCCGAAGGTTTTGAGGATCCAAAGAATGCTAAAAAGGTATGCAAGCTAAAGAAGTCAATCTACGGATTGAAGCAGGCATCCATGAGCTGGAATATACGTTTTGATGAAGCAGTAAGTGACTTTGGTTTCATCAAGAACGCAGACGAATCTTGTGTATACAAGAAGGTCAGTGGGAGAAAAATTGCTTTCCTAGTATTATATGTCGACGACATATTACTTATCGGAAATGACATTCCTATGTTGAACTCTGTCAAGATTTGGCTTGGGAAATGTTTTTCGATGAAAGATCTAGGAGAAGCACAGTACATATTGGGCATCAAGATTTACAGAGATAGATCTAAAAGGATAATTGGACTTAGTCAAAGCACTTATATCAATAAGGTGCTTGATAGGTTCAAGATGGCGGACTCCAAGCGAGGCTACCTACCCATGTCTCATGGAATAACTCTAAGCAAGACTCAGTGCCCAAAAACACTTGATGAGCGTAGACGAATGAATGGGATTCCATATGCATCATTGATTGGTTCAATAATGTATGCTATGATATGTACACGCCCGGATGTTGCGTATGCACTCAGTGCTACGAGCAGATACCAGTCAGACCCAGGAGAGGCGCATTGGACTGCTGCCAAGAATATTCTGAAGTACCTGAAAAGGCACAAAGATGACTTCCTGGTCTATGGTGGAGATGATGAATTAATTGTTAAAGGCTATACGGACGCAAGTTTCCAAACCGACAAAGATGATTTCAGATCACAGTCTGGGTTTGTCTTCTGCCTCAACGGGGGTGCAGTAAGCTGGAAAAGTGCTAAGCAAAGCACCATTGCGGATTCTACAACTGAAGCGGAGTACATTGCTGCACATGAAGCAGCAAAGGAAGCTATATGGCTAAGGAAGTTCATAGGTGAACTTGGTGTAGTCCCCTCCATTAAAGGACCAATAGCCCTGTATTGTGATAATAACGGAGCTATTGCACAGGCAAAGGAGCCTAGACACCACTAGAGAGTCAAGCATGTACTTCATAGATTTCACCTTCTACGAGAGTTCGTTGAAAGAAAAGAAGTCGAGATAAACAAGATTGGAACTGATGACAACATATCAGATCCATTGACTAAACCTCTGCCGCAGGCGAAGCACAACTCGCACACTGCAGCTATGGGAATCAAGCATATTGGAGAATGGCTTTGATATCCCTGTTTAATGTTTTAAAGTTTTAGATTTTAAATCTTTGTAAAACATTATTGGTTAATCATTCACAATAAATGAAGAGAATTCATTTTTCCATTTAATTTGTGGTTTATTAAATGATGAGTCCCTTCAATTTGACGATATATTCAAGATAGACTGTCAGGACCAGTCCTGTGACTAAGAAATGTCTATCAAGTGAACTTGAATGTCAAAGGTTGAAAATGGTCCCTAGTCGGAGTTTTCTATAAAATTGGACGCATAGAAAACGTTAGACGATTAGAATGCAAGATGACTAGTAGTTCTGTTTCTTGAACTATGTGGACATGGCAATGTCATAATCATTTGCATAGATACTTACTTTGGGAAGACTAGTATCGGACAAGACCTATGAAACTTTACTATAAGAGATGAAAATCTGTCATAAGTAAATTTCATTAAAATTATTAGACACTAAATCCTCAATACCTGAGTGATTTGAGATTACTTGTTTGAGAACTGGTTGCTTTGACGTTGACCAACCGTCGCACCGTAAAAGGAGGCTATAAAGGCAACGCTCAGGTAATCACCTATCAAACGAAGTCTAATCTCAAGATCGCAAGATTGGGATTGTCCTCCCATAAATCGGGATGAGATGCTTAAAAGTTGTACAAGGCCACTCGGAGAGCTAGAAACTGTGAAATGCATGGCCGTGCTCGGATGAATCATAGGCTATGATTATCTGTTTCTTTGATCAGTTGAACTCTGAAACCGAGGAACACCTCTGGACATAATAAGGATGACAACTCTTACCTTATGTTCAAGAGCAAGCATCGAGCGACAAAGGAATTAGGAAATGCACACTTGTCCCTAAGGACAAGTGGGAGACTGAAGGAAATAATGCCCTTGGTCCAAGTATGCATTCAATGTTAAGTCTAATAAATGCGGTTCAGTATTAATTAACAAGTTAATAATTCAGTGAGATCAAGTGAGCTGAATGCCTAGCTAGAGGCCGCTTCAGTTCAAGTGGAATTAATGATATTAATCCACAGCTTACTCTTGACTGAACCCGTAGGGTCACACAAATAGTACGTAAACGGATCAAGTATTTAATGGCATTAAATACTCCATCTATGAATATTCGGAATCGACGGATCTTGGTTTCAGTGGGAGCTGAGATCGTCACAGGCAAGAAATGAATACTCCGGAAACGATGATATTGCTGGAAACGGAAATATGGATCGTATCGGAAATATAAATATTATCCAAGTCGTAGATGTTGCCGGAAACGGAAACATGGTACGTATCGGAAAATATTATCGGAAATGGAAATATTGCCGGAATCGGAAATATTGCCGGAAACGGAAATATTGTCAGAATCGGAAATATTATCGGAATCGGAAAATAATTCCGGAAACGGAAATATTAAATATTTGTTCGAAACGGAAATTGATTCCGGAATCGGAAATATTAAATATTGTTCGTATCGGAAATGAATTCCGGAACCGGGAATTTAATCGGAAGCGTATCGTACGAATAAACATCGGACGAGCTTGCTAGACGCAAGGCCTAGCACGAAGCTAGGCCCAACGCCTAGCAAAGCCCGCGCGCGACCAAAGCAAGCAAAGCCCAAACGCGAGAGCAAGGACAGCAGGCGCGCGCCCCTCGTGGGCTGCGAGCACTTGCTGGGCCTGGGCTCAGCGCGCGCGCACGCAAGGCGCCCCTCGTGGGCTGCTACGCCTGCGTGTGTGTTTGTGCTTGCGTACGAAACCTTGATCGGTTAGGATTCGTATAAGATTGATTCCTAGGTCTACTAGATAAATTAAGTGATTGGATTTTAGATTAATTCAGATTCACTAAATCGTTTCCTAGTAGGATTCTAATATCCGATACCCATGCCCTATAAATAGGTGATCAATGCTCACAATTTATATCGAGTATTCAAGTATTCAAAGTGATTTTTGAGAGCAAAAAATTCAGTCACACAATTGCCTATAAGTGCCGAAAATTCTAAGTACCTTAAGGGCGATCCTAGTTGGTCAAGCTTAAGGCGGATCCGGACGTGCTGTGGACTATCTACGGAGGGACGACACTTGGAGTCCTAAAGACTTGTTCTTGTTCGGTTCGGGCGCAGCTAGGGAAGGCACGCAACAAAGAGTATGCATCTAAACTATGCTAAATGATTATGTGTAAATAATATGCTTTCCTGGCTTTATGGTTTTTCCGCATGATTTATGAATTGTCGTATGTATCATAACCTAACAATTCTTTTCCTTCATGTGTTAGGTTATGATACATATGAATAAACATAAATCATGCGGAAAAACCATAAAGCCAGGAAACATATTATTTACACATAATCATTTAGCATAATTCAGATGCATACACTTTGTAGCGTGCCCTCCCTAGCTGCGCCCGAACCGAACAAGAACAAGTCTTTAGGACTCCAAGTGTCGTCCCTCCGTAGATAGTCCACAGCACGTCCGGATCTGCCTTAAGCTTGACCAACTAGAATCGCCCTTAAGGTTCTAGGATTTTCGGCTAATATGGGTTGCAAGTGTTTGGCTGATTTTTGCTTGAAAATCTTAGCTTTTGAATACTTCAAATCTTGATGTAAATATGTGACCCTAGGCACCTATTTATAGAGTTTATGGTAAGGATTTATAATCCTACTAGGATATGGGTTTATTAATTAGAATCCTATTAGAACTCTAAATAATAAATTTAATCTTTTAGGATTAGGATTTAATCAATGCACGAATTCCAATAGGATTAGGATTCGTTACGAACACGAGCGTCGCACGACCACGAGGGACGCAAGCACCCGCGCAGGCCTTGCGGCCCACACGAGTGGGCGCTGCCTCGCAGCCCACGAGCACACGCTCCAGCGCGCGCGCCTACGGCCTTGCTGGGCCTGGCCTTGCGCTGGGCTTGGCGAGGCTGTGGCCTTCGTGTTGGGCGCTCGGCTTGCTGGGCGTGGGCCTGGCTTCGTGTTGGGCCTTCGTCTAGCAAGCCTCGTCCGATGCTAATTCGTACGATGCGCTTCCGATTAAATTCCCGGTTCCGGAATTCATTTCCGATACGAACAATATTTAATATTTCCGATTCCGGAATTAATTTCCGTTTCGAACAAATATTTAATATTTCCGTTTCCGGAATTATTTTCCAATTCCGATAATATTTCCAATTCTGACAATATTTCCGTTTCCGGCAATATTTCCGATTCCGGTAATATTTCCATTTCCGATAATATTTTCCGATACGTACCATGTTTCCGTTTCCGGCAACATCTACGACTTGGATAATATTTATATTTCCGATACGATCCATATTTCCGTTTCCGGCAATATCATCGTTTCCGGAGTATTCATTTCTTGCTTGTGACGATCTCAACTCCCACTGAAACCAAGATCCGTCGATTCCGAATATCCATAGATGGAGTATTTAATGCCATTAAATACTTGATCCATTTACGTACTATTTGTGTGACCCTACGGGTTCAGTCAAGAGTAAGATGTGGATTAATATCATTAATTCCACTTGAACTGAAGCGGCCTCTAGCTAGGCATTCAGCTCACTTGATCTCACTGAAGTATTAACTTGTTAATTAATACTGAACCGCATTTATTAGACTTAATATTATATGCATACTTGGACCAAGGGCATTATTTCCTTTAGTCTCCCACTTGTCCTTAGGGACAAGTGTGCATTACCTAATTCCTTTGTCGCTCGATGCTTGCTCTTGAACATAAGGTAAGAGTTGTCATCCTTATTATGTCACGAGGTGTTTCTCGGTTTCAGAGTTCAACTGATCAAATAAACAGATAATCATAGCCTATGATTCATCCGAGCACTGCCATGCATTTTACAGTTTCTAGCTCACCGAGTGGCCTTGTACAACTTTTAAGCATCTCATCCCGATTTATGGGAGGACAATCCCAATCTTGCGATCTTGAGATTAGACTTCGTTTGATAGGTGATTACCTGAGTGTTGCCTTTATAGCCTCCTTTTACGGTGCGACGGTTGGTCAACGTCAAAGCAACCAGTTCTCAAACAAGTAATCTCAAATCACTCAGGTATTGAGGATTTAGTGTCTAATAATTTTAATGAAATTTACTTATGACAGATTTTCATCTTTTACAGTAAAGTTTCATAGGTCTGTCCCATACTAGTCTTCCCAAAGTAAGTATCTATGCAAATGATTACGACATTGCCATGTCCACATAGTTCAAGAAACAGAACTACTAGTCATCTTGCATTTTAGTCGTCTAACGTTTTCTATGCGTCCATCTTTATAGAAAACTCCGACCAGGGACCATTTTCAACTTTTGACATTCAAGTTCACTTGATAGATATTTCTTAGTCACAGGACTGGTCCTGACAGTCTATCTTGAATATTTCGTCAAATTGAAGGGACTCATCATTTAATACTAAACCAAGATTAAATGGAATATGAAAATACATTTCATATATGATATATGTTCAACCCCAATGTTTTACAACCATGGGCCTCAAACCCATCTTTAAAACAGTTCATGGAATTCAAAGCTATGCTTGATTTCCAGTGCTACAACGTGAGTGTTGCTTCTCACTTGTTGCATAGGTTTAGTTATCATGTTTTGCCAATCTTAATATCCTTTTCATCGAATGTTCTTCGAGATATGATGATAAGATCTTTTGAGTATGTTTATTTTGTGATCTAGTCTTTCTTGCTACATTAGTGGTTCTACGCATTTTGCAATGAAGAACCATTAAGTCAACAGACATGTGATCTTCCCAAGTTCAATGAAGAACTCATTAATATAAACAACTTTGTTTTATTGCTTCTTAGGCAATAAGTACTTTTATTTCAACTGTTTAGGTTGGTAGTGATGCTTTGTTTGGATTTACTTATCCAAGCAGTTCACAGATATGTGGAAGACTTTCCAGCTGTATCTTTGGAACATAGAAATTAATATTCTAATTTCCCACGCAACAACTCATGGTCTCCAACCCATGTTGCCATTTTCAAAACACGATGCTCTATAGCTCGTCCTTGCCAATGGTTAACTCCAAAGGGTCTTGCTTGATCCTTTGCCAGTGTTTATGCGTGTAGCATCAATATTTAGCATATCTTTATTTCCTTGAATCAAGAACTAATCTTATGTACCTTTTCAAGTACCATAAGTTTTTCTTGATTTCAATCTAGTTGATCTTCACTTAGATCAATAGAGATTGGTATATGTTCGTCATGCCTAAAGTCATACGATACGTTTTTGGCGATCCTCATATTATATCATACATGATAAATTCTTTTGCAGAATTATTCCCAATTGAATTCTATTCATGTAACTTTAGCTCATTCTAGTTTCAGTAGATACTAAATCCAGCTAAATTCTTTGACATATAATATAGGTTAAGAATCTTACTTAGATCCTTTGATGTTTAACTTAGTAAATGCTTATACATAGTTCAAACATTCTTTACTTAGATTTATTCACATGGGTCGAATATCTCATATGGAGTATTTCATGTTTGATTTAGTAAATGCCATTACTTAATCCAAAACAATATTATAAGATCTTTGTAAATAGATCTTAATACCCAGTATGTACTAAGTTTCTCCATGGTCCATCATTGATGAATAATTTCAAATCTAAGTCATTAGCATTTGAATGTTATTTCACAATAGAGAGATATGTGTGTGATACACATAGGACCAATTAAGTTTTTATGTACTCCCACTAAACTTCTTATATATCTATAAGAATCATGTACATTTTATGAAACTAAAATACTTATTAGCTTCATTAAAATAAAATTTTAATTCCCAATTTGCTTACTTAAATCTGTACTTAGATTTCATAAGCTAGCTTTCCTTTTCAAGTATTTATTTGGATCCACAAATCCTTATGACATGCCATGTACATAGTTTCTTCCAACATTTGACTGAGGAAGATGTTTTGTCATCCAATTGCCATATGTACCAATATGCAATCATTGCTTGAATTATAGAATTGAGCTTTATGATTATGCATGAGGTTTCAACACAATCCACGTCATGAATTTGCTTGTAACCTTTAGCAACTAATCTAGCTTTGTGTGTGAACACAATTCCATGTTTGATGGTTTTTATCCTTAAAACCAATTTGCAACCAATATGTGTGAAACTATTCTTGCAAATCAACAAAATTTCAATTTTGTCATCAAAACATTGAGTATGTTTTATGGCCTCTAACCATTTAAAACATTTGAGTCTATATATGGCCTCTAACCATTTTAGGGAATCTGTGTTTCGTCATAGCTTTCTTACAGGTCAAAAACTCATTAATCTACATGATAATAGTTTGATTGCAAGTTGTAGGTTTCTTCACTATCTAATAGAAGAATCGCATAGCTTCAGTGACCTGAACTCCATATTTCTTCACTATCTAATAGAAGAATCTCATAGTTTCAATGACTTGAACTCTATGCCTACTTGGGTATAGAACATCGATCAAATAATAGAATATCAACAGCCACTTGAAAGTCCTTTGAATATTCTGTTCTCCTTGAAGCACTTGTAAAGTCTTCTAAGAGATGTCTATTCTTTAAAAGCCACTTCTAAAGTCCTTAAAGAATACGTGTTCGGATTTTCTAAAGAACTTCGAAAAGCCTCCGGAATGTCCGTTTATGTTTGTTGTTCGCCTCGAAGACTTTCGAGGTCTATTTTCTCCCACTTGTCATTTTGGAAACGAATCTCCAAAAGGACATTATTTCGAGCAAACAAACATTATGTTCTCAAAAATTCGTGGTAGAAACAATACCCTTGTGTCTCATTTGAATAAATCACAATGAAACATATATCTAGACATGGGCCTTAGTTTGTTGAACAACAAACACTAAGCTCCCACTGAGTTTAGCAACTCTTTAGATATATATTATGAAAAGATATTCTGAAATTACTTTTCAATAGCTTTGACGAATTTGGTTTAGTTTGGTGGTAGTTGAGATTTTTTGTTTTAGAAATTATAGGAAAAGTCTTTATGATCCATCATTGATCGAATCAAGTACTAATCGACTTCGATCATTCCAACTTAGATATACCATATCTTATGGAGCTAGATCGTGAAATTTTAACACACAATCATTGATGATCATTCTTGGTATAAGTAATCAACAACATGATCTAACCTGGATCTTTATGATTTCTTGCCAAGTGGATTTTATACTTCTGAATCTTTGAACTATCCAAAGAGATTCAAACTTATATCATATTGAGTAAATAAACCAATATTCACTCAAATCTGGGTGAAATAATAAAATCATAAAATCTCTTTCTTTAGCTTTGAACTCTATCGTCTAGGCGTTCTAACAATAGTTCATATCTTTTGTTACTTTCAACAAGTAAGACTAGTTGTCTTGAATTGATCTAGAAATCAATCAACTTTCAAAAGTCCATCAAAATAGAGCTTTTGAACGTTAACTTGTTGACATGGTCTAAGCAACAATGCCAAAGATTAGTGGAACTCAAATCAAGGGGTTGATTTGAACCTAGTAAAGTTTTAATTGTTAAAGAGTTGTTTGTTTTTAATCAAGCATATTGACTCAAACCGTAAATGACCATTTCATTCAAATAAAAAAACAAACAAGCATTGTTTTCGTTCTTCTGAATGTGAGTCTTTCTGTGTTTGAAGCAGAAATTTAGGTATGCTGATTATGGAACAAAATAGCCATTAAGTTCCAGCCTTTGAAAGGACTTAAAAACAAACTAGATGACCCTACAACTAATGTAGCATTGTCATGCTTCATTTCCCACTTGTAGGTCATTAGTGTAGCCTAGCTTCCATTGTTTGAGTTATTACCGAAGTAAGAACCTCAAGCGGTATATGATACCAAGGAAGTTTGATTGCTAGGTCACTTCTCTTTAAATATAAACTTATAGGTAGAAACGGAATTGAAGATTCCTTTCCTTTCTTCCTTGTTTTTCGTATTTCCTGTACCCTTTCTAATAGCCTTAAGAATTGAATTCTCTAGTGTTGACTTTTATACTTTGTTAGACATGTCCAATGTCACTCCAACAAGGTTCTTACCATTTAATTTATGTTGAATGTTTTGCTTCAACTAGATGATCTTACAAGAAGCTTCTAAAGTTCTCTAAGCATCGATCTATTCGAATGTCTAGGGAATAGACTCATTCGAGAATTAAATGAAAAAAAGATTTTAGGTTGTTAACTATTGGTAAAGCTGAGCGTCTAAACTCAATGCTTTATGATCTCAAAACTACATTGTATTTTGAATTCACAAGCACCAATCGGTTCGCCATTCAACTTTGATACTCGAAAACAACCATAAAAGTCGCTAAAAGAAACGTACATTTAAATTGCTCATTTTCTCTCATTTCCGTGAATCGTTCTTGGATTCATTACCAATCGAGGAAATTTACTGTTACCTTTCTAAAAGGATTTATTGCAGTAAAAGATATTTAATTATAAACAATAATTAAAATATACATTGAAGCATGCAAAGTCTAAACATTTATCATGAATAATAACTTGAAAATTAAAGCAATCATGCAATTTAAACAAGTCATTAGCATTTTATTCGAGTTATGTGTTCCGGCAGGTGTGAATAAAATGATTCCAAGACCCTAAAACCATTGAAGAATGAAGCACATTATGTATTTTGACTCAATTCTAAAACATTTTATGTAAGCAAAAGCCTTTTGCTAATAGTCTAGAAACTACTCTTGGTTGATAGGTACGTCTAAGAACTTATTAGGTAAACCTATCGATTTTCCACGACATAAAATGACTCCTTACTTATATCGTTGAGTTTCACCAAAACTAACATGTACTCACATTTATTTGTGTACCTTACCCCTTTAGTATCGATAAGTAACACCTCGCATGGCACCTTTTAACTCAATTTTTAAGTTTGGAACTTAAGGCTCTTACTATGTTGGTTAGATTTTAAGTGAACTAAAATCCTTAATCATGCAACATAATCAAGCCATAATTGTTGTGGGCAAAATTACCGTGCCTTCGTGTACCAATGAGGACGTGACACATGGCACGTATTGCGCCCCCTAAAGCAGAAATCATACGAAGTCTACTCCGAGGCATGAGTATTAATCTAGGTATCTACAATGTATGTATTTAAGTGTGTATAAATGTATGTATAAAACCTATACCTGGAAAGGGGCTTAATTAGTATGTATCCCAAGTGAATGACTAAGCACAATAGGCCCAAACAGCCCACTATTGCCAAATGAGGCCAGAGAATTGTAAGGAGAAAGGACACGTGTCCTCCTCCCATTCCCCAGCCAATCATGTAAGGGGAATATTAGGTCATTCCCCCAAAAACCTAGTACTATAAATATTCCCACTTCCCTAGAAAAAAGGGTCACAATCAATACATTCTAGAGCAATTGCTGCTCTGCCTTCTCTCTACTTTCTCTCTCTATAAAAATACAATCTTGTTTAATCTGTAAAAGTTACCAAGAAACCTCCCAGGTATCTCACCGGAAAAACCCCACAACATTTGGCGCCGTCTGTGGGGAGGTACGGTAACATGGAAGATCAACGACAGGACAACGATGCTGGGCGGCCTACACGCGTAGAGCGGCCACCCCTCGAAAGAGAAATGCCGACTGAACATCATACGCCGGCCACAAGAATCACTGAAGATGCCGCACGTACATTTGCGGCCGGGCACACCCCTCGTCACACTGCCGAGGTAGAGGTGCTCAGCGAGGAGGACGACCAGGCCAATCGCACCCCTCCTGGAGGACACCTGGATCCTCGGGTGGATACGGTAATAGAGGAGAACCCTGATATGCCTGTCTCTGTGGGTGCTCTTCGGGCTATTTTGGCTGAGTTCCAAGCTGATGTAGGGAAGACAGTTAATGCTGAGGTACAGAAGAGTATGCTGATTTACACCACTGCTGTGGCTGCAAATCATGAGAGGCCGGCAAGCAATAGGCCAACACTTTCTTTGCGCCCCCCAAATGTCTGGACCAGGCTGACAGGCGAGGACCTAAGGAGACAGCCGCCAACAAGTCAGCCAAATCAGACCATGTCTTACCTACCACGCCGAATGCCACGGCGGCTGATCGGAGAAACGTCCCGAGGACGTGAGCAGCCACGCGCAGAGCGGTTGCCCGACTCTGAGTCGGAACTTTCTGACACTGGGTCAACCCCCGTCATGCCGGATAGACCTCTCCCTCATCCAACTTATACGCATCTGAGCCAGGCACGTCCAGGGGCCACCCGTCCAACCCGTCAAACTCGCGGACGCGAGTCCTCCCTGCGGCTACCTTACTCCAGGCGCCAAGACCCTGTATATCACATTCAGGAGGGGGTGTCCAACATGGCCCTAGGGCACACCACCCCTTTTGCAGACTCTATCATGAGAGCCCCGAGGGAACCCAAAGTCAAGCCGCCCAACATTGATGCTTACGATGGTACCACAGATCCGGACATGCACCTCTTGGTTTACCGGCATCACATGTATGTCCAAGGAACAACTGACTCAACTTGGTGTAAGTATTTCCCGGGCACACTCAAAGGAGTAGCCTCTAAGTGGTTCGAGAGACTTCCAGCCGGAACTATTCGCTCTTTTTCGGAGCTCGAGCTATTGTTCTCTACTCGGTTCATGGCTCACAAGGAAGAGAAGAAGACGAGCATGCATCTGAGTAGGATTCAGCAAGGGAAGGACGAGTCCCTGAGGAGTTATGTGAAGAGATTCAATCTAGAGGCAGGGCAAATTCCGGATTTGCCAGATGGTGTTGCATTCGATAACTTCATTCGAGGGCTTAAAAAGGGCTCTTTCAAGTTTGATCTGGTAAAGAAAAGCGTCCGAACAATGGCAGAAGTGCTGGATGAGGCGGAGGCCTTCATTCATGCAACAGAGATTTGCAGCGTCCCGAAAGACCCCAGAGGAAGTGATAACGCCGAGCTAGCGGCAAAAAAGGAGAAATTTGAAAAGAAGAACCGGCCTAACGGGACGTGGGCTATTGCAAAAGAATCAGACAGGGCCCCCGGAGCGGCAGGTCAGAAACGGCCCAGAACTTATGATCGGGAGCGTTTCGAGTATAACACAGACATGTACACAATCCTGATGGACGTCGGGTCCAAATATGACATTGATCGTCCATTTCCCATGAAGTCACCACCAGAAAGTAGGGACCCCAAACTGTACTGTCACTTTCACAGTGACATTGGGCATGACACCAATGAATGTAAGAGCTTGAAAAGGGCATTGGATGGCCTAGCCACCAAGGGGTTCTTAAAAAGTTATATCAGCAGGAACACGGGAGGTTCTGGCAAACCCTTCTACAAGAAAAACAAATCCCCTCCCTCGGAGGAAGATGGGAATCGTACCGACCCAGAGTGCGTGGCAGTCATTTCAGGAGGATTGGCCGCCGGCGGGCCGACCATGAGGGGCCAGAAGGATTATGCCAAGCGATTGGGACAAGTGATGCTGTCCGGCAAGGCCACAGTTGACCCGTTTCCAAAAGTTGAAATCGGCGAAGCCGACCGTGGGAAAATCTCCACCCCGCATGACGATCCTTTGGTAATTGAGTTAAAAGTTGCTAACCTAAGGGTTAGGCGTATTTTGGTTGATACAGGAAGTTCGTCGGACATAATTAGTCTAGAGTGATTGAATCGGCTGCAACATGATCCCTCAAAAATTGAGAAAATCCACTATCCCATTATAGGCTTCGGAGGTAGTGTCATCCACCCAGTCGGCATAATTACCCTTCCTCTGAGGATGGGAAATAAAAAGGAATCTCGGCAAATGGATGTCCGTTTTCTCATAGTGAAAGATCTGACGGCATATAACATCATCTTGGGGCGTCCCACGTTGAACAGGGCAAAGGCTGTCATTGTGACTCATCTGATGCTTCTTAAGATCATTTGTGACGATGGGAGCGTCAGCACTATACATGGTGACCAGCAACAAGCTAGAGATTGCTACCTAACCACCTTGAGTCCAGAAGCATGGGGGACAGGTGAAGAGAAAGGGACGTCGAGCAACAAACGAAAATGTGGCGACACACAACCCAAGGTCGTCAAAGAAACATTAACTATCTCAGCAGGGCACATGGAAGAGAGACGTCCAGAGCCTGTTGGGGCCCATTTCAATGTGGTTTTAAACACAGACAAACCTGACAGAGTAGTGCCCATCGGGATTTCTCCTGACGACCCGCTGGCGGCAGAATTGGTCCACCTTTTGAGAGAATTTGAAGATATCTTTGCTTTCACGGTGGACGAAATGCCGGGTATTGACCCGGCTGTGGCCGTCCATAAGCTGAATGTGGACCCAAACTTTAAACCGGTTCGTCAGAAGAAAAGGAACCATGGGGAAGATAGAAATCAGGCGGCAGCTGCGGAAATACAGAAGTTGATGGAGGCTGGGTTCGTCAGGCCTAGTCAGTACCCCGACTGGGTTGCTAATGTGGTCCTCGTCAAAAAACCTAATGGTACCTGGAGAATGTGTGTTGATTACACCAACCTCAATAGGGCATGTCCAAAGGACAGTTTCCCATTGCCCAAGATTGACCGGCTCGTCGACTCTACAGCGGGGCATGCCATGATGAGCTTTATGGATGCCTACTCAGGGTTTCACCAGATTCCGTTGTGGCCTGACGACCAGGAGAAAACGTCATTTGTTACTGAACAAGGCCTTTACTGCTACAAGGTGATGCCGTTTGGGTTAAAAAATGCACCGGCCACTTTTCAGCGTCTTATTAACACTGTGTTCATTAAGCAGCTCGGCAGGAATATTGAAGCTTACATTGACGATATGATCGTAAAAAGTAAGCTGAGGGCGGCGCATATAACTGATCTCAGAGAGACATTTGAGACTATTCGAGCTTACAACATGAGGTTGAATCCTAAGAAGTGTGTGTTCGGGGTGACGGCAGGCAAATTCTTAGGTTTCTTGATTGATGAAAGAGGAATTTAAGCCAACCCAGACAAAATCCAGGCAGTAATTGATATGAGCTCACCAAAGACAGTGAAGGAGGTCCAGCGGCTCACAGGTTGCTTGGCCGCCCTGGGCAGATTCCTTTCCAGGGCTGGAGACAAGTGCCACTACTTTTTTAGATCTGTCAGAAAGAAGGCCAAGTTTGAACGGTCGGACGAGGCCGAGGCGGCATTGGTCAGATTAAAGGATCACTTACACACCTTGCCTCGTCTTGTTAGTCCCTTGCTAGGAGAGACTTTGTACATGTATCTCGCCGTGTCCGAGCACTCGTTGAGTGCCGTTCTACTGACAGAGAGGGAGGGAATACAGATGCCGGTATACTTTGTCAGTCATGTTCTTCAAAATGCTGAAGTTAGATATCCTACAGTGGAAAAGTTTGGCTTAGCTCTGTTCATGGCCAGCAGAAAGCTCCGTCCTTATTTCTTAGCTCACAAAATAGTGATCTACACCGATCAGCCGCTCAAACTACCCTTCACAAAGCTGGAGGCGTCTGGACGAATGCTGAATTGGGCAATAGAACTGAACGCCTTTGATATCACCTATGAGCCGAGGAAAGCTGTCAAGGGGCAGGCATGTGCCGACTTCATTGTTGAAATGACGAGGCCAGACTTTGCCAAGAATACAAGCACAGTGTGGACAGTGTATGTAGACGGCTCATCCACACAGAATGGATGTGGAGCAGGGATAATCTGTCACTCCCCAGAAGGAGATACTTTTGAATATGCTATGCGATTTAACTTCCAGGCGTCAAATAATGAAGCCGAATATGAAGCCCTGCTTTGTGGCATTAAAATGTGTAAGGCGGCAGGCGCCGAGGAGATTGTAGCACTTTCTGACTCCCAACTGATTGTGAGCCAAGTTAATGGGACCTACGAAGCTAGGGATCCGACTATGGTCAAATACATGCAGGCCGTCCATCAGGAAGTAGAGCCACTGAAAAGCTTTGAAGTAAGGCAAGTCCCTCGCTCGGAAAATAACCAAGCTGATGCCCTGTCAAAGTTGGCAAGTTCCGCGTCTTGTGATACCCCTCGGCACGTGTTCTGGGAGGTAAAAGAGCACAAAAGTGTTGAGCAAATGGAAGTAGAAACTCTTGACAGAACGTCCACATGGATGGATGACATAGTAAACTTCAAAATGAATGGAGTCTTGCCCGAAGACTCAAGGGAAGCGGCAAAACTTCAAAAGAAATGTTCTTGGTTTGAAATGTGGAACGGCACCCTCTACAAAAAGGCCTACTCCCGTCCTTTGTTAAGATGTGTAACACCTGAGAAGGGGCAGGAAATTTTAGAAGACCTTCATCAGGGGTTGTGCAGCTCGCATATTGGTGGAAGGGCTTTGGCTGAAAAGGCACTTCGAACCGGCTATTACTGGCCGACCCTTAAGGAGGACGCAATCTCACTGGTCAAGAAGTGTGACAAATGTCAGCGCTTTTCTCACCTAATACATCAACCGGCACGAGTTCTGACGCCCATTATAAGCCCAATTCCATTTGCTAAATGGGGGATGGATCTCCTAGGCCCATTCACGACCGCACCAGGAGGAAGGCGTTATGTCATCGTTGCCGTAGATTACTTCACCAAATGGGTGGAGGCAGAAGCGCTCAAAAACATAAAAACTGCTGATGTGAGAGCATTCATTTGGAAGAACATCATGACTCGCTTTGGGATTCCACAGGCTATCGTCTTCGATAATGGGCCCCAGTTTGAGACACCTAAGCTGAAAGAGTGGCTGGCAGATCACGGCATACACACCTGTTTTGCATCAGTCGGACGACCCCAAGCCAATGGTCAGGTTGAGGCGTTCAACAAAATTATCTCTGAAGGAATTAAAAAGAAGCTTGACGAAGCCAAAGGCCTATGGGCTGATGAGCTGCCAAATGTCTTATGGTCCATCCGCACCACGGCTAAGAATTCAACCGGTGAAACACCCTTCTTGCTAGCCTATGGCGCCGAGGCTGTCCTACCCATAGAAATGTGTGAGCCAACGTTGAGAGTCATGCTGTATGACGAAAATGCTAACTGGGAGACAATGAAAGCAGCCTTGGACTTTCTGCCCGAGGTTAGAGGAAATGCAGCGCTCAGACAACAGCTGTACAAGATAAGGATGGCAAGAGAATACAACAAGAGAGTCTCTAATAGAGTGCTCAAAGTGGGAGATTTTGTTCTCAGAAAGATGGAGTCCACAGGACGAGCAAATGAACAAGGTAAGCTGACGCCCACTTGGAAGGGACCTTACGAGATCTATGATGAAGTTAGAGATGGAACCTACCGCATTCAAGACATGCAAGGCCGCCCTATTTCACGCACTTGGAATGCCGACAACCTCAAGAAATATTTCTTCTAGATATGTGCTAAGCCTTGTCTTACTTACCACGATCCATTGCCCAAGGGGCGGCCTCTAATGGTCATAGTAGGGTAGTAATTACTTTTGTAACCGGCTAAATTCGCCTTGCAAAGTTATAAATAATACTACTCTATTTGTTTCGTAATATTTATTGTTCGCACAATGAATATAAACATACACACTCCAATGCATAACCAAAGCCTAATTGTATGACGGCCTGAGAAGTGGCCCAGATTAGCAAAAACTCAGCAAGACTAATTGTTTGAAGCCTAAGAAGTGGCCCAGATTAGCACCAAGTTGTAGGCTGATCACCTATCCAACTCCCCTCCTAATATAAGCAAGCCGCTGGCCGACCAGTACAGCATAATACGTGCCAGCGGCACTCACAACTTTGAAACATAGGTTGTTCGCTAAAAAGCCCAGCGGCATGAACAACTTTGAAACATAGGTTGTTCGCTCAACAGCCCAGCGGCATGAACAAACTTTGAAACATAGGTTGTTCACTCAAAAGCCCAGCGGCATGAACAAACTTTGAAACATAGGGTGTTTGCTAAAAAGCGCGGCGGCACGCATGTTTGGCCGGCCAGTCCATTTGACGAGCATGTCTAGCGGCAATCATACCTATTGATTGACTTGCGTCAATCAATATCGTTATAGACACGCTCGCCAAAGAAAGTGACGACCAAAGTAGGGCCTAGCGCATGCTCAGTTGCCAGCGGCACCAACCACTTGGAAACAAAGGTTGTCCGCTCAAAATTTCAGCGGCACGATTAACTTCGAAACGAAGGTTGCTTGCTAAAAAGCGCGGCGGCACGAATGTTTGGCCGGCCAGTCCATTTGACGAGCATGTCTAGCGGCAATCATACCTATTGATTGACTTGCGTCAATCAATATCGTTATAGACACGCTCGCCAAAGAAAGTGACGACCAAAGTAGGGCCTAGCGCATGCTCAATTGCCAGCGGCACCAACCACTTGGAAACAAAGGTTGTCCGCTCAAAATTTCAGCGGCACGATTAACTTCGAAACGAAGGTTGCTTGCTAAAAAGCGCGGCGGCACGAATGTTTGGCCGGCCAGTCCATTTGACGAGCATGTCTAGCGGCAATCATACCTATTGATTGACTTGCGTCAATCAATATCGTTATAGACACGCTCGCCAAAGAAAGTGACGACCAAAGTAGGGTTTAGGGTACACTCGGATGCACCTTGGCAATCATACCTATTGATTAAGCCTATTAAGCCTATTGATCAAGGAATAATCAAATTATGAAGAGCAAGTAAATGCGAGATAGGAGAAACATCAAAAAACCTATTTACTTATAAAACAACGCCCGTAGAAAGGCGTGTGAAAGTAGCTCAGAATTCCTGATCAGGAAAAAGAAAGAGAATTGTTGTGTGCTCAGCAGGCACAATGATACAGACGCCATCAGCGCCAAAACTTTACAACATAATTGTTTTTGCCCTTAGGCACGGGAGCGCTTGAATAAAAATTTTTAAAAAAAATAGGAAAGGAAGCAAATCAGGGGGCGGCCGCATCGTCCTCGTCATCAGATGATACAAACTCAGGGGGCGGCTGACCAAGACGTTCAGCAGCCAACACAGCGGCACTGTGCTCCATTCGCCGCTGGAACCACCCAAGATCATACTCTGACATGTGGCTCTCCCAGGCGTGCTTAACAGCGTCCTTGGTCGCTTGTTCCCCCTGATCATAGGATTCCAGAAGACGCTCACGCAAGGTGCGAACTTGCGATCTGGCCGTCTCTAGCTCCCCACGAAGATGCTCGGCTTCCTCAGCCGCCTCTTTGACCTGAGGGTACTCCCGCAACTGGTCCTGAAGCGCCCGTATTTCCGCCGCCGCTGTCTTGGCCTCCTCGACCATTGCCACCATGTCCTTGTCCTGCGCCAAGATCTTCTTAAGCAGCTCGGCCTTGTCAGATCTCAACGCAGCCACCTCCTTCGCTTGAAGGTCTATGGTCGTCTGCATCTGCAGGCGGACCTCTTCAATGGACTTGAACGCATAGTCACCATGGTGGGTGGACTCAGCCACCTGAGCTTTGAGCTCCTCAGCAGTGCGGGTCTTCCAGCTCTTGCAGAATTCCATGCGGCAGAACAACTGCAGAAGAAGCTACATATTAGTAAATGACTCAAAGGGAAGACAAGTACAAGCAAGTTGGAAATAGACTTACGTCGAGAAGAGTGGCCTGGATCGCACCAAACTGGGCGTCAGTCTTGCGGCCAGGAAGAGAAGCAACATACTCTGCGGGGACGGCCTTAAAAACCTTGCGGCATATAGCCACCCTATCCTTTGACGAATAGTGGGGAGTAGCAGGTACGTTCTCATCCTCGGCAGCAGCTGCATCCTTCCCTTTGTCTTTGGCTATAGGAAAAACAATGGCCTTAGGATGACGCGGAGAGTAAGAAGAACTGCCAGAGGAGGCTCGATACGTCTGAACGACGTTCGAATAATACTTACCGCCCGAAGACCTAGCTCGGCGGGCCACCTCCGCCGGTATCTGAGAGCGGACGTCGGCCGGGATTCCCGAAAGAGGGTCCTCCACCAAGTCCACCACCAGAGACGGCTTGTCCACGCCCATCTCTTCGTCATCAGGGCATCCCCCCTCAGCAACCTTCGACTCGTCTTTCTTCACGAGACGGCGAGGTAGGGGTTTTGGCTTCTTGAAGGTACTCGGAGTCTCCGAGCCAGCCGGCACAGCTCTCTTCTTCAGCTGGGACAGAGTCGTCCCCTTCTTCTTCCCTGACGCCCTAGCCGCGTCCTTAGCTTGCTAAAAAAGAAAGGACAGTCAAATATTAGGCCTCGTCAACTATCACAAGTCACTCACAAGACAGTGGCTCGTCATTTAAAAGGACGCCCGTCTTAAAAATAACGAGGCGTACCTCATCTATCACAAGTCACTCACAAGACAGTGGCTCGTCATTTAAAAGGACGCCCGTCTTAAAAATGACGAGGCGTACCTCATCAATCACAAGTCACTCACAAGATAGTGGCTCGTCATTTAAAAGGACGCCCGTCTTAAAAATGACGAGGCGTACCTCATCAATCACAAGTCACTCACAAGATAGTGGCTCGTCATTAAAAAGGACGCCCGTCTTAAAAATGACGAGGCGTACCTTATCAATCACAAGTCACTCACAAGATAGTGGCTCGTCATTAAAAAGGACGCCCGTCTTAAAAATGACGAGGCGTACCTTATCAATCACAAGTCACTCACAAGATAGTGGCTCGTCATTAAAAAGGACGCCCGTCTTAAAAATGACGAGGCGTACCTTATCAATCACAAGTCACTCACAAGATAGTGGCTCGTCATTAAAAAGGACGCCCGTCTTAAAAATGACGAGGCGTACCTTATCAATCACAAGTCACTCAATAAATAGTGGCTCGCCATTAATAAGGACGCCCGTCTTAAAAGTGACGAGGCGTACCTTATCATGTGCAAGTCAATCGCAGAAAAGTGGCTCGTCATTAAAAAGGACGCCCGTCCCAAAAATGACGAGGCATACCCTATCAATCACGAGTCACTTGAAAAAAAAAAAAAAAAAACACTAACTAAGGGGCCCGTCAATAAAAAGTGACGAGGCCTACCTTAGCAAACACGGGTCAGATATCAGGATATCGGCTCGTCACTAAAAAGTCGTCCACTGTAGACGCTGGACGGGAAAAGTTTAACTTGCAAAAAACAACAACCTAAGAGAGTACTTACCTTCTCCTCCAACTCGGCCTTGGCTTTCTGCATCTTGGCCTCATAGATGTCCGCCATCCAATCGGTCATATCGCCCTTCCCAATATCCGCCGCCGATAGCTTGCTCATTCCTTCCTCTGTGAACAAAAGAAATCCAAAGTTAGAAAAAATGAAGATAAAATAGACCAACGCGGAACGGCACATAAATTGGCATACAACCTCGAGTCATGGAATATCCTAAGCCTACGGCCGCTAGAAAGGCCTCGTTCCGAAACTGGCTAATGTGCGGCAACCACTCGGCCGGCACATGGAAACTCTTATCCACTGTTAAGTGGTAAGTGTTGGCCCTGAACAGGACCATTATCTGATCCCACTCTTCGGCAGTAAGGGGGGGAAGGGGCTCGTCACGATCCATGAAGTTGGCGTCACAGTTCCAACGGCTCATTCTCTCATACATCTCCTGGTCGTCAGTGTAAAACACGACCCACCTCTTCCTCCACATATGCCACTTGCTGAGCTTGCCGACCACTGTCTGGTAGGTACCACGGCTGCTCAGATTAAACCACCCTTTGGCGGCACTGGGGGAACGAGAGAGGGAGACCAGATGCAGAAAGGCATTGAAGGACGGCTCCACGTCGTTCAGTGCACATTTGGCAATGTAGCCAAAGATATCCGCCCATGAGTTGGGGGTCAGCTGGGCCACCCCAATATTGAAACCATCTAACACCTCCACAGCGAAGGGGTGTGGAGGGAATCTCATGCCGAGTTTGATTGACGCGGCATACACAGGGAATTCTCCCTCGGCAAGCAGGCTGACGGTCGAGTCCAGACCGGCCGGCACGCGCATTTGGTACCCTTCCCCCACGCAGAGGTCATCCCTCATCTTGGCTCCGTGCCTGTCTAGCCACCGCATCCAGCCCACGTCTGGGTGAATCTCTGACGGAAGCAATTGGGCCTCCTCCCGTCCTCTGGGTCTAATAAGCTGGGGAGCAGCTTCTTGTTCCTCGGCGGCCGATGACAATGGAGCGACGCTTGGCTCCCCCACTGCCTGGCTCGCTGTACCCTCCGACGAGCTTGCCGCCTGCTCCCCCGCCTCGACGTACTCGTCGATCTCTTGAAAGAGTTCGGCAAATTCTTCGTCGACTGCCGAGGCGGTGGAAGAATATCTCTCCCTAGGAGGTGTCGATGCTTCTTCCCGCAAGCGCAGGCGCGTCGGATCTGCCGTTTGCTTGGTTCTAGCCATGCCTTCTGCATAGTGAACGAAGCACGGCTTAGGGGTGACCAACAATGAAGAAAAAGACGCGATTGGACGTCCGCCCCGACAAAAGATGAACGGCGGAAAAATCTTAAATAAAACCTTTAAACCCTTACCTAGTACTAAGAGGTCGGCCGCTAACAAAGAGAAAAATGACGAGAGGATAACAAAAACAAGAAAGGCGAAAACTAACCTTGAAAGATCTGCGAAGTACTTGGTGAAGAACAGGATGAGTTTCGCGAAGAACGAGATGAGTTTCGCGAAGAACGGGATGAGTGTGACGAGGAAAAAGATGAGTCTCGTGGTGGCCGGAAATCGCCTGATGGTGGTAGGAACACGCCGGAAATCGCCTATGAAAGCTCTGTGAAAATGAAATGTAAAAAATGAAATTTACCCCCCTCACCTCTATATATAGGGAGGGGCAAAATGGAGAAAGGTGACACGTGTCACCATCTCAACACCTGACCCAAAGATGAAGATGCAAAACAAGAGTCAAGAAGCGATACCCGGAATGTGTTTCCAGAAATGCCCTTCTTGAGGGGCAAATGTTGTGGGCAAAATTACCGTGCCTTCGTGTACCAATGAGGACGTGACACATGGCACGTATTGCGCCCCCTAAAGCAGAAATCATACGAAGTCTACTCCGAGGCATGAGTATTAATCTAGGTATCTACAATGTATGTATTTAAGTGTGTATAAATGTATGTATAAAACCTATACCTGGAAAGGGGCTTAATTAGTATGTATCCCAAGTGAATGACTAAGCACAATAGGCCCAAACAGCCCACTATTGCCAAATGAGGCCAGAGAATTGTAAGGAGAAAGGACACGTGTCCTCCTCCCATTCCCCAGCCAATCATGTAAGGGGAATATTAGGCCATTCCCCCAAAAACCTAGTACTATAAATATTCCCACTTCCCTAGAAAAAAGGGTCACAATCAATACATTCTAGAGCAATTGCTGCTCTGCCTTCTCTCTACTTTCTCTCTCTATAAAAATACAATCTTGTTTAATCTGTAAAAGTTACCAAGAAACCTCCCAGGTATCTCACCGGAAAAACCCCACAACAATAATCTCATGCATAATTAAGACATATTTAATAGCAATAAATAACTTAAAGCATGCATAAGATAAATGTGATCTAGTATGGCCCGACTTCATCTTGAAGCTTCAACTTCAAAGTCCGTCTTGAAAATCTCCGTGGGAGGCGCCATTTTCTTCAAATAGGATAAGCTATTAAACTAATTACAACTATTTGATGGTACGCAGACCATATTTGAATTGAAAAACAAATTTGGTGCTTTAGACCAATTACATTCAAATTAATGGTACGCATACCATATTTTCTATCCTATTTGGGCCATACTAGTCACTTCATAACCTGCAAAACAGTACATATACAATATATACCAGTCACCCATTCATTATCGTGAATGGCCCACATAGCTGGTTAGTAAAACACGTTATGCATCACATAAATATTTGCAGCAATTAGTCAAGGGCACCAATAATCTACCAATTATTCAGTCCTTATTAATTCTAATCAAGTTGTTTAACCTTAAAGCATTTGTAGACCTAATCAAGAGTTTATGACTAAAAATTGCTCCCACTTAAACCAATAAATTCATATGCTTTACTAATTTTAAACATAAAAATGTATTTCTAGTCTAACCGGAAACATACAAATTTAATTAAAATTTAAAGCTCATATAAATTTATAATCGAATCCATTAATTTAATTTATTTCAGTTGAATTAAACGAATTTAAATTAATTCAAGATTTAATTTTAGTAAAATAATTAGTATAAATAAAATTTATAATAATTATAATATTCAAAATTAAAATCCAAGAAAACAATTTAAATTACGAATTTTAAAATTAATTAAAATCGTTTCCGAACTGAAAATTAAAAATTAAATTCAAAACGCATCAATCGGGTCAAGACGAGGCCATGGGCTTGCGCCCATGCCCCGTCGAGTCCACGAGGCAGCATCGCCCCTCACGAGTGATCGCACAGCAAGGCACGAGCAGCAGCCACACGCAAACGCAGCAAGCCAAGCCACCCTTGCGCGCAGCATTGCTCGCTGGCTTCGTAGCGCAGCAGCTGCTTGGCGAGGCTGGGCGAGGCAGCGCTCGTGCTGCGAGGCACCCATCGCTGCCCGCGCGCGCGCCTGCCTTTACTCGCTCGCCTTGCTTCTTCGCCCATCCGCCCATGCATCATCGCAGCACTCGACGCAAGGCAGGGCTGCTGCCTTGTGCTCGCGTGCTACTCGCCTTGCTCGCTGCATTCGTACCGCATGGGCGACGAGCTCCCTTGCTCGTCGTCGCATGCCCGTACTATACAACACCCCTTAAGGGTAACACGTAGCGTCCATTGCTTTGTGCGTGCAAGTTTTATGAGCGAATTGCATAAAAATTAAAACTTTTATTTCCAAAATTAATGACAAATTAATAAATCATATTAATTTCATAATTTTTGGGCGAAAAATCAAAAATTTATTAATTAATTAATTTCCGATTAACATGGATTCAAACCTAGGTCATAAAAATTAAAAATTTAACATAAATTAACAATTTTTATGGTGGATTTTAATCATGGATACCTAATTAAATTATTAATTAATTATGAAAATCAAATCAATTCTAAATTATTCGAATTTCAACAAATTAATCATAATTACAAATTAGGTTGTATAATTAACAAGTCTAGGCATTCATAATTGTTAAACATATACTGTAGGTCAATAAAAAACTCAAGATTTATCAACAAGAATCGCAAATACTTAATCTAACATCTTAAATTTACAAACTTTTGCGTTCGAAAAACTAAAACCTCCGAAAAGTCATATTTAGGCTTCGAATTTGGGAATTCTGGGTTCGGCCAAAAATTAATATTTTTGTCAAAATTTTAGAATGCCTTTTACATGCGGAATTGACACAAAAATCACTCGATTTGGATGAGTAACGAAGAAACTGCCGAAAAACTGCGTACATATAATTAAATAAACGCAATTTGCAACTAATTAACAATTACGAAAATTAATCACCCCTTTTAATTCTTTGCAAATTTGTAAAATTTAACCATGTTTATGCAATTTAGATTATGAAAATAATAAGAGGCTCGTGATACCACTGTTAGGTTATGATACATATGAATAAACATAAATCATGCGGAAAAACCATAAAGCCAGGAAACATATTATTTACACATAATCATTTAGCATAATTCAGATGAATACACTTTGTAGCGTGCCCTCCCTAGCTGCGCCCGAACCGAACAAGAACAAGTCTTTAGGACTCCAAGTGTCGTCCCTCCGTAGATAGTCCACAGCACGTTCGGATCCGCCTTAAGCTTGACCAACTAGAATCGCCCTTAAGGTTCTAGGATTTTCGGCTAATATGGGTTGCAAGTGTTTGGCTGATTTTTGCTTGAAAATCTTACCTTTTGAATACTTCAAATCTCGATGTAAATATGTGACCCTAGGCACCTATTTATAGAGTTTATGGAAAGGAATTATAATCCTACTGGGATATGGATTTATTAATTAGAATCCTATTAGAACTCTAAACAATAAATTTAATCTTTTAGGATTAGGATTTAATCAATGCACGAATTCCGATAGGATTAGGATTCGTTACGAACACGAGCGTCGCACGACCACGAGGGACGCAAGCACCCGCGCAGGCCTTGCGGCCCACACGAGTGGGCGCTGCCTCGCAGCCCACGAGCACACGCTCCAGCGCGCGCGCCTACGGCCTTGCTGGGCCTGGCCTTGCGCTGGGCCTGGCGAGGCTGTGGCCTTCGTGTTGGGCGCTCGGCTTGCTGGGCGTGGGCGTGGCTTCATGCTGGGCCTTCGTCTAGCAAGCCTCGTCTGATGCTAATTCGTACGATGCGCTTCCGATTAAATTCCCGGTTCCGGAATTCATTTCCGATACGAACAATATTTAATATTTCCGATTCCGGAATTAATTTCCGTTTCGAACAAATATTTAATATTTCCGTTTCCGGAATTATTTTCCGATTCCTATAATATTTCCGATTCCTATAATATTTCCGTTTCCGGCAATATTTCCGATTCCGGTAATATTTCCATTTCCGACAATATTTTCCGATACGTACCATGTTTCCGTTTCCGGCAACATCTACGACTTGGATAATATTTATATTTCCGATACGATCCATATTTCCGTTTCCGGCAATATCATCGTTTCCGGAGTATTCATTTCTTGCTTGTGACGATCTCAGCTCCCACTGAAACCAAGATCCGTCGATTCCGAATATCCATAGATGGAGTATTTAATGCCATTAAATACTTGATCCGTTTACGTACTATTTGTGTGACCCTACGGGTTCAGTCAAGAGTAAGCTGTGGATTAATATCATTAATTCCACTTGACCTGAAGCGGCCTCTAGCTAGGCATTCAGCTCACTTGATCTCACTGAATTATTAACTTGTTAATTAATACTGAACCGCATTTATTAGACTTAATATTATATGCATTCTTGGACCAAGGGCATTATTTCCTTCGTCATGCATTAGAACTATTTGCATGTTCCTTTTCCAATCGAGGAAATTGTTGCCATTCAACTTCTCCTTGTCGAGAATTTAACGCAGGTTGAAAGTGTTGTTATTGTTTGCGGCCATTTGATTACTACATTTGAAAAGAATTCGCAATAAATAGCCATTCATAACTTTAATAACTTTGAAATAAAAGCTAACATGCAATCATTAAAGCTATTAAACATTTCATTCATGCAAAAGAAAAACATGGTCCAAAAAGAATGAAACGATTCCAAGACCCTAAAAGTCCTAAATCCTTAAGCAGCTTTGGCATGTCTTAAGTAGTTTAAGATTCTAGGTAATCAAAACCTATTGCTAGTAATCTCCAAATTACTCTTGGTTAATACCATAATTTATCCCATTGCCACATCATAATGCAATTGTTCTTTGAGTTGAAACCACAATCAACGTGCTCCTTTGGGACGCCTTACCACCTAAGTCAACTAAAATAGCACCTCGCTTTGGCGGAAACCTACTACCTTAGATCCTTAGATTTTTGTAAGTGCTTGATTTGGAAGGCAATTTTCAAACTCAATATTACTTTGGACCTAGTTGTTTCTATGTTGGTTCGATTATTTAGTGAACTTAATCTAATCGAGTCATAGGAAACAACCTATTCATGCAAAGTATACATACATACATTCAAGCATAATATATATCAAAATGCATAAATATATGGTGAACTAGTATGGCCCAAAACATCTTGTCTTGAAGCATCCAATCTTCATCACCACCTTATTAGCTTGGCATCATCTTGAATCTTCGTTCAATTGCTAACTTAAAGTTCTAAACTTAGAAATACTTGAAAATAATAAAATTACATCAAAATTTCCATGGTACGCAGACCATATTTAAAACTTTACATTCAAAGATAGAACAGTTCGCATATCGTATTTAACTATCCTAAATGGCCATACTAGTCACTTGGAGTACCTGCATTACATAAAATATACATTCTATGCATTCACCATTCGTATGCTAAAACGAATGGTCCATATGATTATGCAAGTATTTACGCGAATTAATTAAAATTCACGTTCACATAAACGCGTCCTAAAAGATTAATCAATTTCCAAATTATTAATCCTTAGACTTTATTCTAATTAAAATTGAATTTAATTAAAATAATGCGACCTACGAAAATAATTAAAAATAATTATTTCATTTTAATTTTATTTAGTGGCTCCCACTCAAACCAATAATTATTCCGGATAATTAATTATTAAATATAAAATTAAAACTCGCGGCCCGGCCTAAGTAAATAAAATATTAAATTAAATATCCCGGTAGCCCAAATTAATAAAAACATGTCAAGCCCAACGAAATAAACAAATTTAAGAAAAATTGTACAAGTGCATGCTTGGGCTAGGCTTGCACCCAGCCCATTTCCGCGCTTGTGTGGCCTACGAGGCACACGAGCAATGCTCGCCCACCCCGCAGCCTAGCGCGCGCGTCCCCTCAGGTCCATGCTGCCCTGCGCACTTCGTTAGAAACTCGTCGCTGCACGTTGCAAGGCTTCGTGCCTTGCTTTGCTCGCAGCCCACGCAAGCCAAGGCGCCTGCCTTGCTCGCCCTTTCCTCGCCCATCGCGCGCGGCACGCAGCTCGCTTGCTGTTTCCCACGTCGCTGCGGCTCGGCACCCTTGGTCCAAGTATGCATTTAATGTTAAGTCTAATAAATGCGGTTCAGTATTAATCAACAAGTTAATAATTCAGTGAGATCAAGTGAGCTGAATGCCTAGCTAGAGCCCGCTTCAGTTCAAGTGGAATTAATGATATTAATCCACAACTTACTCTTGACTGAACCCGTAGGGTCACACAAATAGTACGTAAACGGATCAAGTATTTAATGGAATTAAATACTCCATGTATTGATATTCGGAATCGACGGATCTTGGTTTCAGTGGGAGCTGAGATCGTCAAAGGCAAACAATGAATACTCCGGAAACGATGATATTGCCGGAAATGTAAATATGGATCGTATCGGAAATATAAATATTATCCAAGTCGTAGATGTTGCCGGAAACGGAAACATGGTACGTATCGGGAAATATTATCGAAAATGGAAATATTGCCGGAATCTGAAATATTGCCGGAAACAGATATATTGTCGGAATCGGAAATATTATTGGAATTGGAAAATAATTCCGGAAACAAAAATATTAAATATTTGTTCGAAACGGAAATTAATTCCGGAATCGGAAATATTAAATATTGTTCGTATCGGATATGAATTCCGGAATCGGGAAATTAATCGGAAGCGCGTCGTACGAATTAGCATCGGACGAGACTTGCTAGACGAAGGCCCAACACGAAGCCAGGCCCGCGTCCAGCAAGCTAGCGCGCCACACAAGACAGCCAAGGCCACGCCAGGCCCAGCAGGCCAAGGCGCGCGCGCGATGGGCTGCGAGCTGCGCTGCTCGCGTGGGCCGCAAGGTTTGCGTGGGATGAGCGCCCGCAAGGGCGATGCTCGTGTGTGTTTGTGTCCGATAGAAATCCTAAATCTAATGGGATTCGATCAATGATTAAATTCCTAATCCTAATGGATAAATTAGTTAATAATATTTTTAATAAAATTCTAATTAAGCTAATTAGTATCCTAATAGGATTCCAATTCCCTTTCCATACCCCTATAAATATGTGGCCCTGGTTTACAATTTACAGACGAGTTTCAAGTATTCAAAGTGACTTTTTGAGAGAAAAATTCAGTCATATTATTGCCCCATATTAGCCGAAAATCACTAGTACCTTAAGCGCGATTCTAGTTGGTCAATCTTAAGGCGGATCCGGACGTGCTGTGGACTTTCTACGGAGGGACGACACTTGGATTTCTAAAGACTTGTTCTTGTTCGGTTCGGGCGCAGCTAGGGAGGGCACGCTACAAAGTGTATGCATTCTAGACTAATTATTTGATTATGTGCAATTAATTTGAATCATGGCATATAGGTTTTTCTGCATGATTTATGTTGTTCATATGTATCATAACCTAACAGTGGTATCACGAGCCTCTAATTAATTGCATGATCAACTTTTGCTTAACATGGTTAAATTTTACAAATTTGCAAAGAATTAATTGGGGTGATTAATTTTCGTCATTGTTAATTAATTGCAAATTGCGTTTATTTAATTATATGTACGCAGTTTTTCGGCAGTTTCTTCGTTACTCAACCAAATCGAGTGATTTTTGTGTCAATTCCGCATGTAAAAGACATTCTAAAATTTTGACAAAACTATTATTTTTCGGCCGAACCCAGAATTCCCAAATTCGAAGCCTAACTATGACTTTTCGGAGGTTTTAGTTTTTCGAACGCAAAAGTTTGTAATTTTAAGATGTTAAATTGAATATTTGCGATTCTTGTTGTTAAATCTTGAATTTTTTTATTGACCTACTGTATATGTTTAACAAATTAGAATGCCTAACCTTGTTAATTATACAATCTAAATTGTAATTGTAATTAATTTGTTGAAATTCGAATAATTTAGAATTTGATTTGATTTTCATAATTAATTGACAATTTAATTAGGTATCCATGATTAAAAACCACCATAAAAATTGTTAATTTATGATACATTTTAAATTTTTATGACCTAGATTTGAATCCATGTTAATCGGAAATTAATTGATTAATAAATTTTCGATTTTTCGCCCCAAAATTATGAAATTAATATGATTTATTAATTTGTCATTAATTTTGAATTAATAATTTTAAATTTTTATGAAAAACGCTCATAAATGTTGCACGCACAAAGCAATGGACGCTACGTGTTACCCTTAAGGGGTGTTGTATAGTGCGGGCACGCGACGACGAGCAAGGGAGCTCGTCGCCCGTGCGGTACGAATGCAGCGAGCGAAAAGCAAGGCGTGCGCGCAAGGCCCAGCGCCTGGATGTGTGTGCTGTGCGGTGGGCGAGGGCGAGGGCGATGGGGCAAGGCACAAGCAAACGAGCGAGACGCGTTTGGGCAGCGATGGGGCTGCGCCACAGCGCGCCTGGCTCGCCCAAGCCAGCAAGACAGAACGCGACGAAGCAATGGGGTTGCGTGTGTGATACGTGTCATTTACCGTATTAAATTAAAAACCTATCTTAGACCTTCAAAAATATTAACAAGTAGTAAAAAGGGTAAGAAAGAGTCGATCCCACGAGGAGACTCATTAACTACTAAACCTCAAAGCTTAGCCAATGGAACTAAATTGAACATTACTTACCTGAACTATATACATCTATTTACCTATTTACATAAAAAAAAGGGGGATTTTGAGATCATACTAACCAAAACACACATTGGATAAACATTTAATACTACTAGTACTACTATTATATGCAAGACTGACAACACAAATCGACCCATCCAATTTTCATGACTTTCACCAGATTGAGTTCTATAATAACTAATATAACCAATCGTGAGAAATTAAGCAACATAATCCATTAGACTAATTGTAGAGACTTAAGTAAGAAAGACTCCCTGTACTCCCTGAAATCGTAATCAATTATGAACTAAGCCAAATTGACTCTAAACCACTCTAACTTACACAAATATGATCGCAACTTGTATAATTTAGAAAATGACAGCATTATAAACTAGGAGCCCTAATTAGTCCTAATTAATCTAATCACATAAATGCTTAGACTAATTAGATTGAGTTTACTCATAATATATACTATAACCATAATCGTAGGCTCCAATGTAAATTAAGTGCTACTCATTATACGATCTAAACTAACCCAAATCATATAATTAGCAATCAAAAACTATCGTACATAATGAAAGATAACAACAAAAACATACGAATGTAATCTTCACAATGAATAAATTAGAAAACCCAAATAATAATTAAAATCGAATAAAACTCAAACAGATTATAAAATCCCAATCAATATTTCATACTGAAAACTCAACCAAAGCAATCTAATAAATAAGCAAGTATACAAAAAAGGTATGAAATTGGAGTAATTGAGTAAGAAAAGAACTCATGAATTTGTGCTCAAGAACACCCGAACGAACTTGGCTTCGACCTCGCGACTCGTTGTTGCTCTTGTTCGACCTTAGATTTGAGACTAAACTTTCTTCTAATGGTTGTCTTCTCTCCTTAATTACCCAATTCAAAACCCAATTGCAACCCCTCAACTCACGAATTTATGGTTCGATCTCCTTTGTGTCGTCTGCTTCCTTGTGGTTTGAGGGGTTGAGATGCAAATTTATATATGATAAACCCTAATTTTTGACCGGAGATATCGAAAGTAGAAGATTAGTGCGGTGGGATTTCTGTTGCCGAAAAGGAAGGCGAAGAGATTTTTGCTGGTTGAAAACTTCATCCTCTATTAACCCACGTATATGTGTTTAGGTAGTGGGCTCTCCAAATATTTAGGAATTTAGTTGGTCTTTCTCATTTAACTCCCACGTTTTGGTTGATATAGAAAATTTAGTGGGCTTTCTCAATTTGAGTGGAGATTGATTTAATGAGACTTCCTTCACAATTTCCTTATGTTGGTATGATGCTGGAGGTATTAAAGATAGAGTATAACTCCTCTATTTTAATCTCTTCTAATTGTAGCTTCATGGGCTTCCTTCACTTAGGTTGTAGTAGTGAAAACTTTCTTCACTTAATTCCCACGTCTTCTCTTTTTATTATTGTAATAGCTTTTTTTATCTCGTATAATTCCAACGGCTTCGACTTCTCAAGAGATTAGCACCTGTAACATAACCGAGTAATATTTAGGCTAATTTAACAATAAAATATAGGATTTTTTTGGTATTTACTACCTTAAAAATACACCACTTTTGTATTTACTACCTTATGAAAATTTTATTTTAAATTACTACCTTAAAGTTCCATTTTATTTGTAGTCACTACCATTTTACAGTTTTCTTATTTTAAAATTGAGATATCTCTTTCGTTTCTTAATCATTTTAAGTGATTCAAAGCTCATTCTTGTAAGCATTCCATAGGGATCTTACCTTTTAACATTTCGTAAAAGTTTAAACAAATTAAATATTATTTTTAAAATCTTAAAATAGTTATGAATTATCAAACGATTTTATTGAAATGACGTTCTCAATGAAATCCCTATAGAAAAAGGAAAATAATGAACTTCGAATCACTATAAACGATTAAGAAACGAAGGAGATATCTTAATTTTAAAATGAGAAAACTGTAAAGTGGTAGTAAATAAAAAAAATCTAGAAGTTTAAGGTAGTAATTTAAAATAAAAATTTCATAAGGTAGTAAATACAAAAGTGGTGTATTTTAAAGGTAGTAAATACCAAAATTTCCTAAAATATAAAACAAAGAAAAATATACTTATAATTTATTAAAAGTGACTAAAGACCCAAAATAATAGATTAAGGACGGCTATATAACTAAAATAAGGAAATAAATATATGTTAAATAATGCACTTATCAAATTCCCCCACACTTAGCTTTTGGTCGTCCTCGATCAAAATAAACAAAACTAAGATGTACTATGCGAATAAATAAATAAAATCAAGTTATTTTGGACAATCCAAACCAATGAGAGAAGTGAATATTTTCATAAAATCCAAAATACATTTTATATCACTACCAACAAGCATGGATCATTGAACAATACGAACCAAGAATTTAGCACCCTAGTTGACCAACCAATCTTACCGCTTCCTTTCCCCTAAGTTTGAATCTTCCCTCATAGATGCGCAACCGTATTAGCTCATGCCTCACTTAATTTGATGACCCTCGTCAGGACTTGCACAAAATCTTACCCTCCACCGTTAAGGGACCAAAAGTGTACTTAGGAGATCAAATAGGACTTTTATATGGTTGTAATGGGGCTTAGGTTAAGGGTAGGGAAATATTTAGGAATGTGGTGTTAAATAGATAGTCAAGTTAAGTGGAGCAAAAATACATGACATATAACATTCGGGTCACAAGAAACTCCAATTATGCAAGTAATACTATACCCCAACTACTTTGTTTAACCGTATCCTCCACCTTTTTCCATATGAACCTTATTCAATGCAATAATAAGATTTCCTTGAATATTAGTACTTCATAATATTGCTGCTTGTTTTGACTTTTTTGTACTTTTTCTCTCTCTCTTTTTTTTTTTTAATATAATCATATATAACCCTCTTCTGTAACACAATACTTGCAATTCTAACAATAATAATGACTCCACTTAGCAAGACTTAAGGTAAAATCTGTTGGAGGCCACAGGCTTGTAACGTACGGTTTGCCAAAAAAAGTTATTAAAGCTCAACAGGGCTAAAAAAATGGAATTTTTGTGAATATGTAAATGACAGAAGGCCTAAATACTCTGGAAGCTCTAATTATGAAAAATAAAATAAAATGCCTTAATCATTTCTCCTTTACACTTTGGTCATCGATCTCGGGAAGCTAAAATGCAAGTCCCAATTTGAGCAATCAATAAGAAGGATAGAAGTAAGGAAGTGAGTCTTACGAGGTTCATGGCCCTCCATTTCGGGCCTCATCGCACAAAGGGAAAGCGAAACCATGCAGCACAAACCATGTCAAAGAGGGGTTTATGCAATCTTTAATATCATTCATGACGATCCAATGCAAGCTAGTTTGTGACAAAACCATAAAAACCCCTTTTCTTTTTTTTTTAATCACTTGTCAGGCATTTGGTTTGGATTGTCAAAATAGCTAACTTTTATTTTTCTATGTCACAAGCACAACTGAGTTTGATTAATATGAGAGAGATACTTCCACAAAAATTTTGACAGCATTTTGTTTTAAAAATGACCGTTTCTAACTCCCCCCACACTGAAACTGTTCATTGTCCCCAATGGAGAAAAAAAAAATGTAGAGAGGGAAGAAGGGACTTAGCTGGTTAAATTCACTGATGATGATGATTAGTTGATCAAATGTTGCTGCTAATGGTTTCCAGTCCCTGATGTAGTAGGTGGTAGAAGCTGACTTTATCAGCTCATTTACTTCAACTCATTGGACCAGTATGGGAGTTGAGCAATGTGATTGTGAATGCTGAAACTTCAAATGATTGGGTCAGAAGAGCTGTTGTTGCAGCTGATTTAGGGCAATGAACTCGTTCAGCTTGGTATTACTCCATCGTCAGAATTATACTTGCCCCCTGCAAATGAAATAAATTCAATTACACTGACTTTTCAATCTCGTGACAACAAAGGGAAGAACTGCAGAATTCTTGTAAGTTATCCATGCTTCACTTATGAGACATTGTAGCTTAGGTTATTCAAATAGTCTGTGAAGTGGAGTAAAGTAAAATGAACTTGCAAAAAAAATGAAAACAGTAAAGTAAAATAAATTTCAAAAAGAAAACAAAATAAGAAAACAATCGTGGGTTGCCTCCCAGTAGCGCCTTTAGTTTAAGTCGTTGGCTCGACGTTCTCAATTCTTTGTCAGATTTTCTCAAACGTGACATCTTCGATCATCTGCACATAAGCTTGATCATAGAATGGCTTCAATCTGTGACCATTTACTTTGAAAGTTTTATCAGTACCAAAATCCTTTATTTCCACTGCACCATGAGGAAACACATTAGTAACAACAAAAGGGCCAAGCCATCTAGTTTGCAATTTTCCAGGAAATAATTTCAGTCTAGCATTAAATAAAAGAACCTTCTGGCCAACTTGAAAAGACTTCCTAGCTATCACTTTATCATGGAATGCTTTAGTTTTCTCTTTGTAGTTTTTAGCATTTTCATAAGATTCAAGCCTTAATTCCTCTAACTCAAGGAGCTGTAACTTTCTCTCTTTTCCAGCAGAATCATAGTCTAAGTTACATTGCTTCACTGCCCAGAAGGATTTATGCTCAATTTCCACAGGTAGGTGACAAGATTTCCCAAAAACAAGTCTTAAAGGTGACATTCCCAGAGGTGTTTTATAAGCAGTCCTATATGTCCATAGAGCATCACCTAAATGAAGACTCCAGTCTTTCCTATTTGGATTGACCATTTTTTCTAGGATAGACTTTATTTCTCTATTAGACACTTCAACTTGACCACTAGTTTGCGGGTGGTATGCAGTAGCTACTCGATGAGTCACATGGTACTTTTCAAGAAGGGAACCAAAGGTTTTATTGCAAAAATGTGTTCCTCTATCACTAATAATAGCCTTAGGCATGCCAAATCTATTAAAAATATGATTTTTAACGAATTTAACCACTGTTTTGGCATCATCAGTTATCACAGCTTTTGCCTCTACCCATTTAGAAACATAGTCAACAGCAAGAATAATGTAGACATTACCAAAAGAAGACGGAAAAGGACCCATAAAATCTATGCCCCACACATCAAATATCTCACAAATCAGGATACCAGATTGAGGCATCTGATTTCTTTTAGACAGATTACCTGTCTTTTGGCAACGTTCACATGACTTGCAAAATAAATAAGCATCTTTATAAATTGTAGGCCAATATAAACCACATTCAAGAACCTTATGAGCAGTCCTTTGAGGACCAAAATGCCTTCCACTTTCAAGACTTTGACAAAAATGAAGAATAGAAGCATAATCAGGTTTATCTATACATCTCCTAATTACTAAGTCAGAACAAGATTTCCATAAATATGGATCATCCCAGAAGTAGTATTTAGACTCAGATTTGATCTTTTCCTTTTGAGCTCTAGACAATGTAAGAGGAAATGTTCTAGTGACTAAGAAATTGACCATATCAGCATACCAAGGAGTATCAATACGACATAAAGAAAGCAATTGTTCATCAGGAAAGAACTCGGTCATTAAAGGCCAATCATCTCTAGGAACAATCCTACTTAAGTGGTCAGCAACCAGATTCTCTACTCCCTTTTTATCCCTAATTTCAAGGTCAAATTCTTGCAACAAAAGCATCCACCTAAGTAATCTAGGTTTTGACTCTTTCTTTTTCAACAAATATTTAAGTGCGGCATGATCAGAATATATAATCACATGAGTGCCAAGCAAATAAGTTCTAAACTTTTCCAAAGCAAAAACGACAACATACATTTCTTTTTCAGTCACAGTGTAATTGCATTGGGCAGAATCAAGAGATTTGGAAGCATAATGGATCACATAAGACTTTTATCTTTCTTTTGACCTAAAACAGCACCTATTGTTTTATCACTAGCATCACACATGATTTCGAAAGGCAATGACCAATCAGGTGGTCTAATAATAGGAGCAGAGGTCAATTTATCTTTCAGATCATCAAAAGCTTTCTTGCATTTATCATTAAAGTCAAAAACAGCATCCTTACCAAGTAAAACACACAAAGGAGATGCAATTTTAGAGAAATTTTTAATAAAACGTCTGTAAAAGCCAGCATGCCCTAAAAACGACCTAATTTCACGAACACATGTAGGATAAGGTAATGAACTAATGACATCAATTTTAGCTTTGTCAACCTCTAGACCTTTAGCACTTACAATATGTCCAAGAACTACACCTTGTTCAACCATGAAATGACACTTTTCGAAATTCAACACAAGGTTAGTTTCAACACATCTTTTCAGAACTTGAGACAGACTATGAAGGCAGCTATCAAATGAATCACCAAATACAGTAAAATCATCCATAAACACTTCCATATCTTTTTTTCAATTAAATCAGAAAAAATACTCATCATGCATCTTTGAAAAGTTCCAGGGGCATTGCACAATCCAAAAGGCATTCTCCTAAAGGGAAATGTACCAAACGGACAAGTAAAAGTGGTTTTATCTTGATCTTCAGGAGCTATTGGAACTTGAGTGTAACCAGAATAACCATCTAGAAAACAAAAATAAGATTGTCCAGCAAGCTTTTCTAGCATTTGGTCAATAAAAGGCAAAGGGAAATGGTCTTTCCTAGTAGCTTGATTAAGCTTCCTATAGTCTATGCATACTCTCCATCCATTAGGAACTCTAGTGGGGACAAGCTCGCCTTTATTATGCTCAACTACTGTTATTCCACTTTTCTTAGGGACCACATGAATAGGACTTACCCATTGAGAATCAGAAATAGGATAGATCACATCCGCATTTATCCATTTAATAATTTCCTTTTGAACAACTTCCCTCATTGAAGGGTTTAACCTTCGTTGAGTTTCTCTAGTGGGTTTAGCATTCTGTTCAAGAAATATTCTATGCATGCATAAGGTGGGACTAATGCCTTTTATGTCTGCTAAAGTCCATCCTTTTGCCTCTTTATAATTTTTAAGCACATTCAACAACTTTGCTTCTTGAAATTCATTTAAAGAACTTGAAATAATCACTGACAGAGTCTCATTAGCACCTAAATAAACATATTTCAGACTAGAGGGCAAGGGTTTTAACTCTAAAATAGGTGCTTCAACAATAGAAGGAATCAATTTAGGCACAGATAAAGGCAAAGAAAAATCATCCTTCGCATTCACATTAACCACATCAGACAATGCTACAACAGAAGAATAAGGAATTTCACGCATATAATCAAGAACATCATTTTCAAACAGTTTATCACACCACTTATCAAATACATCCTGAGCCATCCAATCAAAAGCATCAAAAGTATCTATAGAACTGACATTATTGATATCACTTGGGTATCTCATAGCATCAAAAATATTAAACTTAATAATTTCTCCATCAAATTCCATAGTTAAGTTACCCTCATGAACATCAATTTTTGTCTTAGAAGTTTTCAGAAATGGTCTACCTAACAACAAGGGAACACTATCACATCTATCACCCATATCTAGAACATAAAAGTCAGCAGGAAAAACCAATTCATTCACTTGCACAAGTACATCTTCTAAGACTCCTATTGGAAATGCGTTAGATCTATCAGCTAACTGAATAACAATATCAGTTTTAGACAAAGAACCCACATTTAAAGTATCATAAACAGATTTCGGCATAACATTAATGGAGGCTCCTAAATCTAGCATACACCTTTCAAACTTAGAATCACCAATTTTGCAAGGAATACAAAACATGCCAGGATCCTTACACTTAGGGGGAAGCTTCTTTTGGATAATAGCTGAAATATTTTCCCCCACACTTACCTTTTTAGAAGGACGAAAATGCCTTTTGTTAGTACAAAGTTCCTTAAGAAACTTTGCATAACGAGGTACCTGTTTAATAGCATCAAGAAGGGGAATATTGACTTCAATTTTCCTAAAAGTTTCTAGAATTTCATTGTCAAAACTCTCTTTCTTAGCTTTAGCAAATAGAGAAGGGAAAGGAGGCAAATCTTTAAACCGAGAAACAACATAATCAGATTCAGTTTTACTCTCCCCTTCATTTTATTTTTCACTCTCCTTCACAGTACCCTCACTTTCCAATCTTTCCCTTGATCCAACTTTAGGATTGACTTCTATCTCTTTTTCAACTTCACGGCTTTTCATTTTAGGTTCAGTTAACACTTTACCACTCCTAAGTGTGACAGCTTTAACATGACCATTGGGATTAGGGATTGTTTGTGATGGAAGTTTACCTGAAAGTTGAGTTTCAAGATTACTTAGAGAAGTGCAAATCTGACCTATTTAAGTGTCTATATGATGAAGGTGCGTGTCAGTTTTCTTTTGATACTCAACACCCTGGTTATGGACTTGTCCTATTTGATTGGTTAGTTGTTTAACTAAATCTTCTAGTGAAGGACCAGATTGGGGTGGTGGATTTGGTTGACCGTATTGCCTTGGTTGATTAGATTGTGGAAATTGTGGTCTATTTCCATACCTTAGATTAGGGTGGTCTTTCCAACCTTCATTATAAGTCTGTGAGTAAGGATCATATTTTCTTTGACCAGAATAACCACCTATAGCATTCACATCTTCAGATTGCAATTCAGGACATTTATCAGTAGAATGAGACTCATTACAACAAATTCCACAAACTCTAGCTTTAGACTCGTTACTAGCAACAATTTTAGACACAAGAGTCGTTAAAGTAGCAATTTGTTGAGCATTTTCTTGTAATTGATTCTGAATACCACTTAAATCAACTCCATTTACTCTTTTAACATCATTTCTAGTACCATGTTGTTGGGTGTTTTGAGCCATATTAGAAATTAAAGCCCTAGCTTGGGTTGGTGTTTTGTCCACTAATGCCCCTATCAGTAGGCAATAGGCCTTCATAAAAGTATTGAATTAATAGTTGGTCACTAATCTGATGTTGGGGACAGGATGAACATAATCTCTTAAAACGTTCCCAATATTCATACAAGGACTCATTATCATTCTGCCTAATACCACATATCTCCTTCCTGATGGATCCAATTAGACTTGCTGGAAAGTACTTTCCTAGAAAAGTTGATGCCATAACATTCCAAGTCTTAATTGATCCAGCAGGAAGATCATACAACCAATCTTTAGCCACATCTTGCAAAGAAAAAGGAAAAGCATGCAATCTAATATGATCCTGTTCAACTCCTTCAAGATTCATAGAAGAACAAACAACCTTAAACTCTTTTAAATGTCGATGAGGATTCTCACCTGACTTCCCATAGTATTTGGGAAGAAGATTAAGGAAACCTGAATTCAGCTTGAGGGGTTTGTCCAGCTCTGGAAACACAATGCAGAGAGGATCATCTCCCGTATTTGGGGCCGCCATCTCCTTCAAGGTTCTTTCACCCATTTTTGCTCCCTCTAGATTATCTTCTGTTGGTTTAACTTCCTCTGGTTTCTCTTCTTCTGGTTGATCTATTTGAAACGCATAGATTAATCTCTCTTGATCTATATACTTCCTGATTCGCTTGAGTTTAGAATTAGGTGTGCTGCCGCTCATGTGCCTGAAAAGTGAAAACTTAAAGAGTTAGTTATGTTATGCAGATTTAAACGAATGCATACAAACTAATCTGAACATTCTAAAGCTTTGTTTGTTGTTACACTTTTATCTTTTAGGATATGGGCTACAGAACATAATTAAATATACAACGGATTTAGAACAAACATCTTAACAGATCAAACTTTCACAATCTTAATTATGGGGTAATTTGTTTTAGACCCGCAGTATACTTCAGTATATAAACATAAACGAATTCAAAAGTTCAGGACCTTAGGTCATAGAATTAACTCAATAAGAACATAACACTTAATAATACTTAGAATTCAAGGTGGCCTTGCATTGATTATCCTTTTATACTTTCTGAAATCCCAAATTATTTGAAAAAAGGGATACAGAACGTTCAAAGAATTGAAATAAGACTCCTATCATGCAGTTAAGTTAATAAAAGGCAGTAATGAAAGCGGATAGAAGATTGCTATTTAGTTAAAGCCAGTGCTTTATGTTTTAGGTGTCTTTTTGAAAATAAGAAAATAAACAAGAGCTAGTTTAAGATTCATACTAAAAGATAAGACAAGAACTTGTTAATATTTAGAACAATCATCCTAAACATATCAGAGTTTTCACTTCGTACACAAAGTCAAAACAAGATAATATCATGCAAAAAGAAAATTATGCAAACATGACATTAACATGTTACTGTTATGCACTAGAAAATGTCAATTTTATTAAAACAAAGTTGCTTACAAAAATTAGCCAAAGTGAAAAAAACGTAGAGTATATACATGTACTCACAAAAGAGGGAAAAAAAAAATCGGCTAAACCATAGACATTACAAACTTGGCCCCTAGCACAAGAAAAATGCCTACCTTCCATTTTTTTTCTTTTACCTACTTTTATTACAATAAAAACAAAGACCAGATATTAAGATATACAGAAACATAGTAATTATCAAACTTGGTATAGATTATCTACGGCTAACCTGATATGATTTCACCAATACAGATCATAGCAAATACTGAAAATACGGTGTCAAGTAGACCAAGCAGACAATTTCAGATGATATAAGTTCTCGTTATTAAATTCCAAAGGTTTCCTAGATAATTCAACCCTTATAGCCATCTACCAGTGAGTAACCCACAGTACCAGATGAAGGAAATAATGCCCTTGGTCCAAGTATGCATTCTATGTTAAGTCTAATAAATGCGGTTCAGTATTAATTAACAAGTTAATAATTCAGTGAGATCAAGTGAGCTGAATGCCTAGCTAGAGGCCGCTTCAGTTCAAGTGGAATTAATGATATTAATCCACAGCTTACTCTTGACTGAACCCGTAGGGTCACACAAATAGTACGTAAACGGATCAAGTATCTAATGGCATTAGATACTCTATCTATGAATATTCGGAACCGACGGATCTTGGTTTCAGTGGGAGCTAAGATCGTCACAGGCAAGAAATGAATACTCCGGAAACGATGATATTGCCGGAAACGGAAATATGGATCGTATCGGAAATATGAATATTATCCAAGTCGTAGATGTTGCCGGAAACGGAAACATGGTACGTATCGGAAAATATTATCGGAAATGGAAATATTACCAGAATCGGAAATATTGCCGGAAACGGAAATATTGTCAGAATCGGAAATATTATCGGAATCGGAAAATAATTCCGGAAACGGAAATATTAAATATTTGTTCGAAACGGAAATTAATTCCGGAATCGGAAATATTAAATATTGTTCGTATCGGAAATAAATTCCGGAACTGGAAATTTAATCGGAAGCGTATCGTACGAATTAGCATCGGACGAGGCCTGCCGGACGAAGGCCCAGCACGAAGCCGGGCCATCGCCCAGCAAGCACGCGCGCCACAAGCCCAGCCAAGGCAGCGCCCAGGCCTACCTTCAAGGCAGGCCCAGCGCGCGCCAAGGCCACGGATGCGTGGGCCGCGCTGCGTGGGCTGCTGCTCGCACGCGCATGGGCAGCCCTTGTGGCTGCCGTGTGTGTGTGAGTTTGTGCTCATGCGTGATTCCTAAATCTACAAGAGTCAGTGTATGATTAAATTTCTATTCCTAATTGGATAAATTAATTAAATAGAATTCATGTAGGATTCTAATTTCAATTAATTCGTATCCTACAAGGATTACGATTCCTTTTCCATAACTCTATAAATAAAGACCTAGGGGTCATTATTTACACACAAGTTTTAAGTATTCAAAACTAAGATTTTTAAGCAAAAAAATCAGCCAATATTCTTGCCTACCTAACCGAAAATATTAGAACCTTAAGGGCGATTCTAGTTGGTCAATCTTAAGGCGGATCCGGACGTGCTGTGGACTATCTACGGAGGGACGACACTTGGAGTCCTAAAGACTTGTTCTTGTTCGGTTCGGGCGCAGCTAGGGAAGGCACGCAACAAAGAGTATGCATCTATACTATGCTAAATGATTATGTGTAAATAATATGTTTCCTGGCTTTATGGTTTTTCCGCATGATTTATGAACTGTCATATGAATCATAACCTAACAGTGGTATCACGAGCCCCTTATTATTTTCATAATCTAAATTGCATGAACATGGTTAAATATTACAAATTTGCAAGAATTAAAAGGGGTGATTAATTTTCGTAATTGTTAATTAATTGCAAATTGCGTTTATTTAATTATACGTACGCAGTTTTTCGGCAGTTTCTTCGTTACTCATCCAAATCGAGTGATTTTTGTGTCAATTCCGCATGTAAAAGGCATTCTAAAATTTTGACAAAAATAGTATTTTTCTGCCGAACCCAGAATTCTCAAATTCGAAGCCTAACTATGACTTTTCGAAGGTTTTAGTTTTTCGAATGCAAAATTTCGTAAATTTAAGATGTTAAATTAAATATTTGCGATTCTTGTTGATAAATCTTGAATTTTTGATTGACCTACTGCATATGTTTAACAAGTTTGAATGCCTAGTCTTGTTAATTATGCAATCTAATTTGTAATTATGATTAATTTGTTGAAAATTAGAATAATTTAGAATTAATTTGATTTTCATAATTAATTGTAATTTAATTAGAAACCTATGATTAAAAACCACCATAAAAATTGTAAATTTACGATAAATTTTAAATTTTTATGACCTAGACTTGAATCCATAACAATCGGAAATCAATTGGATAATAAATTTTCGATTTTTTCGCCCTAAAATTATGAAATTAATATTATTTATTAATTTGTCATTAATTTTAAATATAAATTTTAAATTTTTATGCGATTCGTTCATAAAACTTGCACGCACGAAGCAATGGACGCTTCGTGTTACCCTTAAGGGGTGTTGTATAATGCGGGCATGCGACGACGAGCAAGGGAGCTCGTCGCCCGTGCGGCACGAATGCAATGAGCAAGGGCGTAGTGCACGAGCACAAGGCAGCAGCCCTGCCTTGTGTCGTGTGCCACGAGCAATGAACGAATGGGCATGGGCGAAGGGCGAGCCAAGGCAGTCGCGTGTGGGCAGCAAGCGAGCTGCGCCACAACGCGCGCTGCCTCGCACAAGAGCGCGCAGCCTCGCGCGCAGCGAGCGCAAGCTCGCGTGCCACGAGCGCTGCGCCCAGCATTACTCGCGCGCACAGCGCGCGATGTCGCCCGCCCAGCGAGCGATGTCGCGCCCCAGCGAGCGATGGCTCGCGCGCACAGCGAGCGATGTCGCGCGCCCAGCGAGCGATGTCGCGCGCCCAGCGAGCGATGGCTCGCGCGCCCAGCGAGCGATGTCGCGCGCCCAGCGAGCGATGTCGCGCGCCCAGCGAGCGATGTCGCGCGCGCGCACTGCGAGCGATAGCTCGCGTGCGATGAGCGCTGGCGCGCGCAGCGAGCACCAATGCGTGCGGAGGCTTGCGATAGGGAAGCAGCAGCTATGCGACGAGCGCATGGGCTGCGCGCACATGGCCAGCAATGGCTGTGTGCGTACGGTCCATGGGCGTGCAACGCGTAGGGTGTTTGCGTTACGATTAGATCGTTTTGAATGTTTAATTTGAAAATTTCAGTTCACGTAATTTTAATTAATTTTAAAATTAATAATTTGAATTATTTTCTTGGATTTTAATTTTGAATATTATAATTATAATAAATGTTATTTATTCTAATTATTTTACTAAAATTAAAATCATGAATTAATTTAAATACGACTGAAATTAAATTAAATTTTTGGATTCAATTATAAATTGATATGAGCTTTAAATTTTAATTAAATTTGTATGTTTCCGGTTAGACTAGAAATACATTTTTATGTTTAAAATTGGTAAAGCATATGAATTTATTGGTTTAAGTGGGAGCGCTTTTTAGTCATAAACTCTTGATTAGGTCTACAAATCCTTAAGGTTAAAACAACTTGATTAGAATTAATAAGGACTGAATAATTGGTAGATTATTGGTGCCCTTGATTAATTGCTGCAAATGTTTACGTGATGCATAATGTGTTTTACTAACCAGCTATGTGGGCCATTCATGATAATGAATGGGTGAATGGTATATATTGTATATGTACTGTTTTTGCAGGTTATGAAGTGACTAGTATGGCCCAAATAGGATAGAAAATATGGTCTGCGTACCATTAATTTGAATGTAATTGGTCTAAAGTACCAAAGTTATTTTTCAATTCAAATATGGTCTACGAACCATCAAATAGTTGTAATTAGTTATAGCTTATCCTATTTGAAGAAAATGGTGCCTCCCACGGAGATTTTCAAGACGGACTTTGAAGTCAAAGCTTCAAGATGAAGTCGGGCCATACTAGATCACAAATATCTTATGCATGTTTTAAGTTATTTATTGTTTTAAATATGTCTTAAAATGCATGAGATCAAAAGCTTGATTATGTTGCATGATTAAGGATTTTAGTTCACTTAAAATCTAACCAACATAGTAAGAGCCTTAAGTTCCAAACTTAAAAAATTGAGTTAAAAGGTGCCATGCCAAAATATACACTTGCTTGGATATCCTTTACATCAATCTAGTAATAGTTTTCGCTCAGCGAGGTGTTACTTATTGGTCCTAAAGGGGCAAGGTACACAAATAATTGTGAGTACATGTTAGTTTTGGTGAAACTCAACGATATAAGTAAGGAGTCCTTTTATGTCGTGGCAAATTCGATAGGTTTACCTAATAAGTTCTTAGACGTACCTATCAACCAAGAGTAGTTTCTAGACTATTAGCAAAAGGCTTTTGCTTACCTAAAATGTTTTAGGATTAAGTCGACAAACTGTGCTTAGTTCTTCAATGATTTTAGGGTCTTGGAATCATTTTATTCACACCTGCCGGAACACATAATTCGAATAAAATGCTAATAACTTGTTTGAATTGCATGGTTGCTTTAATTTCAAGTTATTATTCATGATAAATGTTTAGACTTTGCATGCTTCAATGTATGTTTTAATTATTGTTTATAATTAAATATCTTGCACTGCAATAAATCCTTTTAGAAAGGTAACAGTAAATTTCCTCGATTGGTAGTGAATCCAAGAACGATTCACGGAAATGAGAGAAAGTGAGCAATTTAAAATGTACGTTTCTTATAGCGACTTTTATGGTTGTTTTCGAGTATCAAAGTCGAATGGCAAACCGATTGGTGCTTGTGAATTCAAAATACAATGTGGTTTTGAGATCATAAAGCATTGAGTTTAAACGCTCAGCTTTACCAATGGTTAACAACCTAAAATCCTTTTTCCATTTAATTCTCGAATGAGTCTAGTTCCTAGACATTCGAATAGATCGATGCTTAGAGAACTTTAGAAGCTTCTGGTAAGATCATCTAGTTGAAACAGAATATTCAACATAAATTAAAATGGTAAAGAACCTTGTTGGTGACATTGGACATGTCTAACAAAGTATAAAAGTCAACACTAAAGAATTCAATTCTTAAGACTATAAGAAAGGGTACAAGAAATAGGAAAACGAGGAACAAATGAAAGGAATTTACGATTCCGTTTCTACCTATAAATTTATGTTTAAAGAGAAGTGACCTAGCAATCAAACTTCCTTGGTATCATATACCGCTTGAGGTTCTTACTTCGGTAATAACTCAAATAAATGGAAGCTAGGATACACTAATGACCTACAAGTGGGAAATGAAGCATGGCAATGCTACATTAGTTGTAGGGTCATCTAGTTTGTTTTAAGTCCTTTCAAAGGCTGGAACTTAATGGCTATTTTGTTCCATAATCAGCATACCTAAATTTCTGCTTCAAACACAGAAAGACTCACATTCAGAAGAACAAAAACAATGCTTGTTTGTTTGTTTATTTGAATGAAATGGTCAATTACTGGTTGAGTCAATATGCTTGATTAAAACAAACAACTCTTTAAAGAACTTTACTAGGTTCAAATCAAACCCTTGATTTGAGTTCCATTAAATCTTTGGCATTGTTGCTTAGACCATATCAACAAGTTAACATTCATAAGCTCTATTTTGATGGACTTTTGAAAGTTGGTTGATTTCTAGATCAACTTAAGACAAGCTAGTCTTACTTGTTGAAAGTAACAAAGAATATGAACTATTGTTAGAACTCCTAAACGATAGAGTTCAAAGCTAAAGAAAGGTTTTATGACTTTATTATTTCACATGGATTTGAGTGAATATAGGTTTATTTACTCAAATGTGATATAAGTTGAATCTGTTTGGCTAGTTCAAAGATTCAGAAGTATAAAATCCACTCGGCAAGAAATCATAAAGATCTAGGTTAGATCATGTTGATGATTACTTGAGACCAAATATGATCATCAATGATTGTGTGTTCACAATCTAGGTCCATAAGATATGGCATATCTACGTTGGAATGATCGAAGTCAATTAGTACTTGATTCGATCAATGATGAATCATAAAGACTTTTCCTATAATTTCTAAAACAAAATGCTCAACTACCACCAAACTAAACCAAATTCGTCAAAGCTATTGAAAAGTAATTTCAGGATATCTTTTCAATTATATATATCTAAAGAGTTGCTAAACTCAGTGGGAGCTTAGTGTTTGTTATTCAACAAACTAAGGCCCAAGTCTAGATATATGTTTCATTGTGATTTATTCAAATGAGACACAAGGGTATTGTTTCTACCACGAATTTTTGAGAACATAATGTTTGTTTGCTCGAAATAATGTCCTTTTGGAGATTCGTTTCCAAAATGACAAGTGGGAGAAAATAGACCTCGAAAGTCTTCGAGACGAACAACAAACATAAACGGACATTCCGGAGGCTTTTCGAAGTGCTTCAGAAAATCCGAACTTATTCTTTAAGGACTTTAGAAGTGGCTTTAAAGAATAGACATCTCTTAGAAGACTTTACAAGTGCTTCAAGGAGAACAGAATATTCAAAGGACTTTCAAGTGGCTATTGATATTCTATTGTTTGATGTTCTATACCCAAGTAGGCATAGAATTCAAGTCACTGAAACTATGAGATTCTTCTATCAGATAGTGAAGAAACATAGAGATCAGGTCAATGAAACTATGAGATTCTTCTATTAAATAGTGAAGAAACCTACAACTTGCAGTCAAACTATTATAGATTAATGAGTTTGTGACTTGTAAGAAAGCTATGACGAAATATAGATTCCCTAAAATGGTTAGAGGCCATATATAGACTATATGTTTAATTGGTTAAAGGCCATAAAACATACTCAATGTTTTGATGACAAAATTGAAATTTTGTTGATTTGCAAGAATAGGTTCACACCTATTGGTTGCAAGTTTGTTTTAAGGATAAAAACCATCAAACATGGAATTGTGTTCACACACAAAGCTAGATTAGTTGCTAAAGGTTACAAGCAAATTCATGGCATGGATTGTGTTGAAACCTCATGCAAAATCGTAATGCTTAAGTCTATAATTCAAGCAATGATTGCATATTGGTACATATGGCAATTGGATGACAAAACGTATTCCTCAATCAAATGTTGGAATAAACTATGTACATGGTATGTCATAGGATTTGTGGATCCAAATAAATGCTTGAAAAGGAAAGCTAGCTTATGAAATCTAAGTCCAGATTTAAGCAAGCAATTGGGAATTAGAACTGTATTTTAAGTGAAGCTAATAAGAATTTTAGTTTCATAAAATATACATGATTCTTATAGATATATAAGAAGTTTAGTGGGAGTACATAAAAACTTATTTGGTCCTATGTGTATCACACACATATCTCTCTATTGTGAAATAACATTCAAATGCTAATGACTTAGATTTGAAATTATTCATCAATAATGGACCATGGCGAAACTTAGTACATATTGGGTATTAAGATCTATTTACAAAGATCTTATAATATTGTTTTAGATTAAGTAATGGCATTTACTAAATCAAACACGAAAGTCTCCATTGGAGATATTCGACCCATGTGAATAAATCTAAGTAAAGGATGTTTGAACTATGTATAAGCATTTACTAAGTTAAACATCAAAGAGTCTAAATGAGATTCTTAACCTATATTATATGTCAAAGAATTTAGCTGAATTTAGTATCTACTGAAACTAGATAAGCTAAAGTTACATGAATAGAATTCAATTGGGAAATATTCTGCAAAATAATTTATCATGTATGATATAATATGAGGATCGCCAAAAACGTATCGTATGACTTTAGGCATGACGAACATATACCAATCTCTATTGATCTAAGTGAAGATCAACTAGATTGAGATCAAGAATACTTATGGTACTTGAAATGGTACATAAGGAATAGTTCTTGATTCAAGGAATAAAGATATGCTAAATATTGATGCTACACGCATAAACACTGGCAAAGGATCAAGCAAGACCCTTTGGAGTTAACCATTGATAAGGACGAGCTATAGAGCATCGTGTTTTGAAATGGCAACATGGATTGGAGACCATGAGTTGTTGCGTGGGAAATTAAAATATTAATTTCTATGTTCTAAGATACAGCTGGAAAGTATTCCACATATCTGTGAACTGCTTGGATAAGTAATTCCAAACAAAGCATCACTAGCAACCTATAAAGTTGAAGTAAAAGTAATTATTGCCTACAAAGCAATAAAACAGAGTTGTTTAAAGTTCTTCACTGAACTTGGGTAGATCACCTATCTGCTGGCTTGATGGTTCTTCATTGAAAAATGCGCAGAACCACTCTTGAAAGCAAGAAAAACGTCTGCTAACTTGATGGTCCTTCATTGCAAAATGCGTAGAACCACTAATGTAGCAAGAAAGACTAGATCACAAAATAAACATACTCAAAAGATCTTATCATCATATCTCGAAGAACATTCGATGAAAAGGATATTAAGATTGGCAAAGCATGATAACTAAACCTATGCAACAAGTGAGAAGCAACACTCACGTTGTAGCACTGGAAATCAAACATAGCTTTGAATTCCATGAAATGTTTTAAAGATGGGTTAGAGGCCCATGGTTGTAAAACATTGGGGTTGAACATTTATCATATATGAAATGTATTTTCATATTCCATTTAATCTTGGTTTAGTATTAAATGATGAGTCCCTTCAAATTTGACGATATATTCAAGATAGACTGTCAGGACCAGTCCTGTGACTAAGAAATGTCTATCAAGTGAACTTGAATGTCAAAAGTTGAAAATGGTCCCTAATCGGAGTTTTCTATAAAATTGGACGCATAGAAAACGTTAGACGATTAGAATGCAAGATGACTAGTAGTTCTGTTTCTTGAACTATGTGGACATGGCAATGTCATAATCATTTGCGTAGATACTTACTTTGGAAAGACTAGTATCGGACAAGACCTATGAAACTTTACTGTAAGAGATGAAAGTCTGTCATAAGTAAATTTCATTAAATTATTAGACACTAAATCCTCAATACCTGAGTGATTTGAGATTACTTGTTTGAGAACTGGTTGCTTTGACGTTGACCAACCGTCGCACCGTAAAAGGAGGCTATAAAGGCAACGCTCAGGTAATCACCTATCAAACGAAGTCTAATCTCAAGATCGCAAGATTGGGATTGTCCTCCCATAAATCGGGATGAGATGCTTAAAAGTTGTACAAGGCCACTCGGAGAGCTAGAAACTGTGAAATGCATGGCCGTGCTCGGATGAATCATAGGCTATGATTATCTGTTTATTTGATCAGTTGAACTCTGAAACCGAGGAACACCTCTGGACATAATAAGGATGACAACTCTTACCTTATGTTCAAGAGCAAGCATCGAGCGACAAAGGAATTAGGAAATGCACACTTGTCCCTAAGGACAAGTGGGAGACTGAAGGAAATAATGCCCTTGGTCCAAGTATGCATTCTATGTTAAGTCTAATAAATGCGGTTCAGTATTAATTAACAAGTTAATAATTCAGTGAGATCAAGTGAGCTGAATGCCTAGCTAGAGGCCGCTTCAGTTCAAGTGGAATTAATGATATTAATCCACAGCTTACTCTTGACTGAACCCGTAGGGTCACACAAATAGTACGTAAACGGATCAAGTATCTAATGGCATTAGATACTCTATCTATGAATATTCGGAACCGACGGATCTTGGTTTCAGTGGGAGCTAAGATCGTCACAGGCAAGAAATGAATACTCCGGAAACGATGATATTGCCGGAAACGGAAATATGGATCGTATCGGAAATATGAATATTATCCAAGTCGTAGATGTTGCCGGAAACGGAAACATGGTACGTATCGGAAAATATTATCGGAAATGGAAATATTACCAGAATCGGAAATATTGCCGGAAACGGAAATATTGTCAGAATCGGAAATATTATCAGAATCGGAAAATAATTCCGGAAACGGAAATATTAAATATTTGTTCGAAACGGAAATTAATTCCGGAATCGGAAATATTAAATATTGTTCGTATCGGAAATAAATTCCGGAACTGGAAATTTAATCGGAAGCGTATCGTACGAATTAGCATCGGACGAGGCCTGCCGGACGAAGGCCCAGCACGAAGCCGGGCCATCGCCCAGCAAGCACGCGCGCCACAAGCCCAGCCAAGGCAGCGCCCAGGCCTACCGCAAGGCAGGCCCAGCGCGCGCCAAGGCCACGGATGCGTGGGCCGCGCTGCGTGGGCTGCTGCTCGCACGCGCATGGGCAGCCCTTGTGGCTGCCGTGTGTGTGTGAGTTTGTGCTCATGCGTGATTCCTAAATCTACAAGAGTCAGTGTATGATTAAATTTCTATTCCTAATTGGATAAATTAATTAAATAGAATTCATGTAGGATTCTAATTTCAATTAATTCGTATCCTACAAGGATTACGATTCCTTTTCCATAACTCTATAAATAAAGACCTAGGGGTCATTATTTACACACAAGTTTTAAGTATTCAAAACTAAGATTTTTAAGCAAAAAAATCAGCCAATATTCTTGCCTACCTAACCGAAAATATTAGAACCTTAAGGGCGATTCTAGTTGGTCAATCTTAAGGCGGATCCGGACGTGCTGTGGACTATCTACGGAGGGACGACACTTGGAGTCCTAAAGACTTGTTCTTGTTCGGTTCGGGCGCAGCTAGGGAAGGCACGCAACAAAGAGTATGCATCTATACTATGCTAAATGATTATGTGTAAATAATATGTTTCCTGGCTTTATGGTTTTTCCGCATGATTTATGAACTGTCATATGAATCATAACCTAACACCAGACACTTGAAAACTAGATGGTAAAATAAAAACTAAAAGCACCAGTCACTCACAAAGTTAAAATTAACCGATTTAACTGCTTAAGAGCCAATAAGGGGGAATGTAAATGGAACTTATAAGTCAAAGTTAAACATAATAAGCCCATTAAGAAGTACCTACTTATATAAAGCATCCAGACCCTTTTTTTTCGTGCTACGCAAATGTAAAATAATTATGTCATTAGGAAAAATTTTAAGAACACTCGATTTCTTAATAATATATATACTAAGCTATAGAACCTGATACTAATGACATAATATAAACTAAACTAGCAGACATAAAACAACCAAGATTAAAAAGAATTCAAGTAACTTACACACATTATTTAACTAGTTACTCATGGAAATTTGTATACGTAGTGCATGATTGGCCTTGGGTATAGCTATGAAGAAAGTTATCTACTGACTATACAAGTATATTTATAAGAGATTAACTAGACTTTGACATTTAAATTAAAAATAGTCTCCCCGGCAACGGCGCCAAAATTTGATACGTGTCGTTTACCGTATTAAATTAAAAACCTATCTTAGACCTTCAAAAATATTAACAAGTAGTAAAAAGGGTAAGAAAGAGTCGATCCCACGAGGAGACTCATTAACTACTAAACCTCAAAGCTTAGCCAATGGAACTAAATTGAACATTACTTACCTAAACAATATACATCTATTTACCTATTTACATAAAAAAAGGGGGATTTTGAGATCATACTAACCAAGACACACATTGGATAAACATTTAATACTACTAGTACTACTATTATATACAAGACTGACAACACAAATCGACCCATCCAATTTTCATGACTTTCACCAGATTGAGTTCTATAATAACTAATATAACCAATCGTGAGAAATTAACCAACATAATCCATTAGACTAATTGTAGAGACTTAAGTAACAAAGACTCCCTGTACTCCCTTAAATCATAATCAATTATGAACTAAGCCAAATTGACTCTAAACCACTCTAACTTACACAAATATGATCGCAACTTGTATAATTTAGAAAATGACAGCATTATAAACTAGGAGCCCTAATTAGTCCTAATTAATCTAATCACATAAATGCTTAGACTAATTAGATTGAGTTTACTCATAATCTATACTATAACCATAATCGCAGGCTCCAATATAAATTAAGTGCTACTCATTATACGATCTAAACTAACCCAAATCATGTAATTAGCAATCAAAAACAATCGTACATAATGAAAGATAACAACCAAAACATACGAATGTAATCTTCACAATGAATAAATAAGAAAACCCAAATAATAATTAAAATCGAATAAAACTCAAACAGATTATAAAATCCCAATGAATATTTCATACTGAAAACTCAACCAAAGCAATCTAATAAATAAGCAAGTATACAAAAAAGGTATGAAATTGGAGTAATTGAGTAAGAAAAGAACTCATGAATTTGTGCTCAAGAACACCCGAACGAACTTGGCTTCGACCTCACGACTCGTTGTTGCTCTTGTTCGACCTTAGATTTGAGACTAAGCTTTCTTCTAATGGCTGTCTTCTCTCCTTAATTACCCAATTCAAAACCCAATTGCAACCCCTCAACTCATGAATTTATGGTTCGATCTCCTTTGTGTCGTCTGCTTCCTTGTGGATTTGAGGGGTTGAGATGCAAATTTATATATGATAAACCCTAATTTTTGACCGGAGATATCGGAAGTAGAAGATTAGTGCGGTGGGATTTCTGTTGCCGAGAAGGAAGGCGAAGAGATTTTTGCTGGTTGAAAACTTCATCCTCTATTAACCCACGTATATGTGTTTAGGTAGTGGGCTCTCCAAATATTTAGGAATTTAGTGGGTCTTTCTCATTTAACTCCCACGTTTTGGTTGATATAGAAATTTAATGGGCTTTCTCAATTTGAGTGGAGATTTATTTAATGAGACTTCCTTCACAATTTCCTTATGTTGGTATGATGCTGGAGGTATTAAAGATAGAATATAACTCCTCTATTTTAATCTCTTCTAATTGTAGCTTCATGGGCTTCCTTCACTTAGGTTACAGTAGTGAAAACTTTCTTCACTTAATTCCCACGTCTTCTCTTTTTATTATTGTAATAGCTTTTTTTATCTCGTATAATTCCAACGGCTTCGACTTCTCAAGAGATTAGCACCTGTAACATAACCGAGTAATATTTAAGCTAATTTAACAATAAAATATAAAACAAAGAAAAATATACTTATAATTTATTAAAAGTGACTAAAGACCCAAAATAATAGATTAAGGACGGCTATATAACTAAAATAAGGAAATAAATATATGTTAAATAATGCACTTATCAGTGTGCGTGTGACGTTGCTGCTCGTGCCTTGTGCAGCCATCAGTCGTATGGGGCACAACAGGCTCGTGGCTCGATGGGGCTTGGGCGCAAGCCCAAGTGCCTCGTCTTGCTACGATTGATACGTTTTGATTTTAATTTTAGATTTTCAGTTCGGAAATAATTTTAATTAACTTTAAAATTAATAATTTAAATTGTTTTCTCGGAATTTAATTTTATAAATTTTAATTTATACTAATTATTTTACTAAAATTAAAACCTTGAATTAATTTAAATTTAATTGTTTAATTCAACTGAAAATAAATTATAATTTTATATGAGCTTTAAATTTTAATTAAACTTGTATGTTTCCGGTTAGACTAGAAAGACATTTTTATGTTTAAAATTAGTAAAGCATATAAAGTTATTGGTTTAAGTGGGAGCCTTTAGTCATAAACTCTGATTAGGTCTACAATCCTTTAAGGTTAAAACAACTTGATTAGAATTAATAAGGACTGAATAATTGGTAGATTATTGGTGCCCTTGATTAATTGCTGCAAATATTTATGTGATGCATAACATGTCTTTTTACTAACCAGCTATGTGGGCCATTCATGATAATGAATGGGTGAATGGTATATATTGTATATGTACTGTTTTGCAGGTTAATGAAAGTGACTAGTATGGCCCAAATAGGATAGAAAATATGGTCTGCGTACCATTAATTTGAATGTAATATTGGTCTAAAGTACCAAATTTTATTGCTTTTAAATATGGTCTGCGTACCATCAAATAGTTGTAATTAGTTTAATTATAGCTTATCCTATTTGAAGAAAATGGCACCTCCCATGGTGAAATTCAAGACGGAGTTTCCAATCCATTTTCAAGACGGACTTTGAAGTTGAAGCTTCAAGATGAAGTCGGGCCATACTAAATCACATTTATATCTTATGCATGTTTTAAGTTATTTATTGCTCTAAATATATCATAATTATGCATGAGATTATGGCTTGTTTATGTTGCATGATTAAGGATTTTAGTTCACTTAAAATCTAACCAACATAGTAAGAGCCTTAAGTTCTAAACTTAAAATTGAGTTAAAAGGTGCCATGCCAAAATAAGACTTACTTGGATAACCTTTACATCAATCTTAGTAATAGTTTTCCGCCATAGCGAGGTGTTACTTATTGATTCTAAAGGGGTAAGGTACACAAATAATTGTGAGTACATGTTATTTTTGGTGAAACTCAACGATATAAGTAAGGAGTCCTTTTATGTCGTGGCGAATTCGATAGGTTTACCTAATAAGTTCTTAGACGTACCTATTAACCAAGAGTAGTTTCTAGACTATTAGCAAAAGGCTTTTGCTTACCTAAAGGATTTTAGAATTGAGTCTAAATACATAATGTGCTTAATTCTTCAATGGTATTAGGGTCTTGGAATCATTTTATTCACACCTGCCGGAACACATAACTTGAATAAAATGCTTAATAAATAATAAATTATGCATGTTTGCTAGAATTTAAATTTATTGAGAGAAACTGTAAATGGTTATTTATTTGTTTATTCTTTTTCAATTGTAGTTTTAACTATGGCAAACAACAATTCATTCAACATCCGATCAATTCTCGAAAAGGAGAAGTTGAACGGGAAAAACTTCCTTGACTGGCAAATGAACTTGCAAATAGTTCTTATGCAGAAAGAAAAGGAGTATGTCCTGGAAGAGGCGATGCCCGAAGCCGCGGGTGACGGGGTCACTCAGGCAGCCCTCAATCGTTGGATTGATGCCAACAAGGATGTGAAATGTCTAATGCTTGCAACCATGGGTGCAGATCTGCAGAAAACGTTCATCAACTCAGATGCTTTCACGATCATCAGTGAGTTAAAGAATATGTTCCAAGATCTGGCTCGAGTCGAAAGGTTCGAGACCCATAGGAAAATTCTTGAGACCAAGCTTAAGAAAGGCGAGCCCGTAAGTCCACATGTTCTCAAAATGATTGGACTCATTGAGAATATGAGTCGGCTGGATCAGGAATTCTCTCAGGAAATGGCTGTAGATACCATCCTCCATTCTCTTCATAGCGGGTATGATCAGTTCAAGCTGAACTACAGTATGAATAATCTGGACAAAACGCTCACTGAGCTTCACGGTATGCTAAAGACCGCTGAAAAGACGCTCAAAAGTGATAAGCAAGATGTGCTTATGGTGCGTGGGGGCAAGTTCAAGAAATCTGGAAAGAAGAGGAATGCTAAGAAAGGTGGCAACAAGGCCAGCCAGACTAAGCAGCCAGGCGGCACCAAATCTGAAAAGAAGAAGGTGAGCCAACCCACTTCTGAATGTGAATGCTTCTATTGCAAGAAGAAGGGGCATTGGAAGAGAGATTGCTTGAAGCTAAAGGAAGATCAGAAGAACGGAACAATCGTTCCATCTTCAGGTATTTTCGTTATAAACTGTATACTTGCTAATTCAACTTCTTGGGTATTAGATACAGGTTGTGGCTCACAATTATGTTTCAATTCACAGGGACTAAGAAGAAGTAGAAGGTTAAGTAAGGGTGAAGTCGACCTACGAGTGGGAAATGGAGCACGGATTGCTGCATTAGCTGTAGGAACTTATTATTTGTCGTTGCCCTCTGCGCTAGATTTGGAACTGGAAGACTGTTTCCATGTTCCAAGTCTTACTAAAAACATCATTTATGTTTCTTGCTTAGATGCTAAGGGATATTCCTTTTTAATAAAAGACAATAGTTGTTCGTTTTATTTTAAAGAGATGTTTTATGGATCTGCTAGATTAGTCAATGGACTTTATTTATTAGATCACGACAAACAAGTTTATAACATAAATACCAAAAAGGCCAAAAAGGATGATTCAGATCTCACCTATCTGTGGCATTGTCGATTAGGCCATATTAACTTGAAACGCATAGAAAGACTTCAAAAGGAAGGAATTCTAGAACCATTTGACTTAGAGGATTATGGTAAGTGCGAATCATGTTTACTTGGCAAAATGACAAAGCAACCTTTCTCTAAAGTTGGAGAAAGAAACTATTGGGTTTAATCCATGCAGATGTATGTGGACCAATGAGTACAAATGCTAGAGGTGGTTTCAGCTACTTTATCACTTTCACTAATGACTTCAGTAGATATGGTTATGTCTACCTAATGAAGCATAAGTCTGAATCCTTTGACAAATTCAAGGAATTTCATAGTGAAGTAGAGAATCAATTAGGCAAGAAGATTAAGGCGATGCGTTCTAACACAGGCGGTGAATATCTGAGCTATGAATTTGATGACCATCTGAAAGAATGTGGAATTCTATCAGAATTGACTCCTCCTGGAACACCACAATGGAATGGTGTGTCGGAACGGAGGAACAGAACCTTGCTAGACATTGTTACATCAATGATGGGTCAGGCCGAACTTCCAATAGAATTTTGGGGACATGCACTAAATACAGCTACACTCACTATAAATAGAGCTCCGTCTAAAGCTGTTGAAAATACTCCATATGAGTTATGGTTTGGAAAGCCTCCAAAAGTGTCTTTTCTTAAGGTTTGGGGATGTGAAGTATACGTCAAACGATTAATTTCAGACAAACTTCATCCAAAATCTGACAAATGTATCCTTGTGGGCTACCCAAAGGAAACAAAGGGGTATTACTTCTACAATACATCCGAGAACAAGGTGTTTGTTGCTCGAGATGGTATCTTTTTGGAAAAGGATCACATTTCCAAAATGACAAGTGGGAGAAAAGTAGACCTCGAAAAAATTCGAGTCGAACAACAAACTCTAGAGAATGCTCAAGATGACATTCAGGATGAAACTCAGAGATCTTTAGAAGAATCTGGTGAGAATCATGGTCAATCTAGAAATGTTACCCCGCGTAGATCGCAAAGATATTGATCTCAACCGGAAAGGTACTTAGGTATTTTGACAAACGAGAGCTATGACGTTCTATTACTTGAAAGTGATGAACCTGCGACTTACAAACAAGCTATGACGAGACCTAGCTCCAAGCAATGGCAAGAAGCCATCCAATCTGAATTAGACTCCATGTCTGAAAACCAAGTTTGGGATTTGGTCGATTTGCCAGATGGCTACCTAGCCATAGGAAGCAAATGGGTTTTCAAACTGAAAAAAGGACAAGGATGGGTGATGAGAGACATTTATGTCGCTCTTAGCTTAGGATTTTAGTTCATTTTATTAGCATTTTATTATTATTTTCGCTTAGTTTTATCGTTTTTAGTTCGTTTATCGCATTTTTGCATAAATCGTTACATTTTCTCGTCTTGCGCATATTTTAGTCGTTTTTGCTCTAAATATGCCTTTTGCGCGCATTCTCGTTGGGTAAGGTTCGTTTTGAGTATTAACGTGTTAATATCGTGTCATTATGCTTGTCGACGAGTTATATGCTTCACGATTTGCAAAGATGTTAAACGAATTAATAATAATGTTTTCGATTCTTAATAACATGCTTGACGATTTTCTTGTGTGCTATACGATACTTTGCATTGTGCAGCGACGTGGCATCTTTGTGCTCACTTTGAGTGCCATTATCCTACCCTTGCAGCAGCCACAGCAAGGCAAAGAAGTGCAGCTACAACAGCCATTGCAAGCTGCTGTACACGAGTACAAACAGCAGTTGTTCACGAGCCCTTGCAGCAGCTCAGTGGGTTTAATTTCACGAGCCTTGAGCTCCTTCACAATAGCCCTTAGTGCTCACTTGAAGCAACTTGCAACATGAAGAATAGTACAGCAAGGCAAGGCACACAGCCAAGCAGTGCAGCAATACCAGAAGCGCAGCAGTGCAGCAAATAGCGCAGCAGAACACGCAGCTATGGGCGCAGCTAACACGCAGCAGTCTGTGCGGTCGAACAGCTTGCTGTGCGATCGAACAGGCTGTGTGCGATCGCATGGCTTAACTTGTGCTGGCGAACAAACTGGAATTCTCAGGCAGAAGCTCTGATTTTTGCTGTGCGACCGAATGCATTTCCTTGTTCGACCGCACAAGTTTTGTGCGACCACACAACACCCTTTGTGCCACCGAATTTGATTGCGGAGCTGCTGTTATAAAATCTTAAAATCGCAGCGAAGCTAGGAGTTAGTTTTTTACGTAATTCATTTTCTAATTTTCAGATTTTAGGCTTAGCTTAGAATTCTCTCTTTAGAATTAGTTTAGGGCTTAGATTAGTGACTAGGATTAGGATTCATTGCTTCAAATTCTTCAATTCTTAGTGAATTCAATCATCAAATTTTCAGATTTCTTTTTCTCTTTCTCTTGAGTTTTGTTCTTCATTTTTGTGCTTCAAAGTTTGATGCAATTTCACCATTTCAAGGTATAATTCTAATTCTTCTTTTGATTTGTTCATTAATTCTTTAATTGCTTCACTAATTTCGTTTATGCTTTGATTTCATGCTTGAATTCTAGAATTAGTTTCATGCTTTGTATTTTCTTGATTTTCCCCCAATTTTTGTAGTTTGAATTTTCTGAATTTTATTGTTTCAATTAGCTTCATTAGTTCAATTAGTTTCATGATTAGGATTAATATTAGTTTAATGTTGATGTTAATCATGCTAGTTGAGTAGTTTAGTCTAGAGGTTAGGGATGAAGCCTTGGCATTGAATTTGGGGAATTTTATGGAAAATTCATGATTGATGTTGTGATTAAATGTGATTTAGTGATAGGATTTCCATAACTAGTTGAGTAGTAGTCGCGAATGCTATTTGATTGGGATTTGATTGGAATCTATGATTTAGGTTTGGCAAGACATTGTGAGCCTATTTTGTGCAAGTGAATGATAGTTCCTATTATATGCAAGCTTATCTAGTTTAGGATTAGGCGAAAGCTCTTCCATAGGCTAGGTTGCTTCGCATGCTCTATCCGAGAGGTGGCGAGCACGTCATTTGGTTTCATTCCCCTATTTTCTATGTCGTTGCATATTCATGAATGTCTTGACCTTGTTATTTCTTTGATTCGATTTCCATTGCCGATTCCTGAATCCTCTAGAATCTCTTTATTTGTTAGCTTTTCTAGATTTCATTAGATTAGTTCAAAAACTCAAATCTCATTCGAACTAGCTTGTGAACGCATAGATTGAATAGTCAAACATATCCATTCCTATGGGACGATCCCTATACATGCCGCTATAGTCCATATAGCCGGTTAGTTAGGTGTTTTATAAATTTTGTTTTTGAGGTGTATTTCATTCAACGACGGAAAAACACATTATCAAAATGGCGCCGTTGCCGGGGAAAGGCATCATTGTTTGATTTTTCATTCTAGTTATGTAGTCTAGTTCATTTTTCATTTTCTTTTTCTTTGAAAACCAAAAAATGGAAAATTCTCTTGTTTCTCAAAATGATGAGTCGATTCCGCTTTATGATCTTCTCTCTCTCCATGACAATTTCCTAAGCGCTTTGGAATTTGAATATCCAAAATCATTGTTTGAGAGGCTTCTCTCCATGAAGTATCTTGAAATTCAAGAAGAGCAAAGAATATATTCTTGTTTGCATTCATTTGAAATCATGTCCCAACAAGTTGTAAAAGGCTTTTTGGTAATTTCTAACCTATTGCGAGAATCTATTAAGGAAGTATCATGGAGAAGAGATGAGTTTGAGGCTACATTGCCACCATTGATGCACAACATTGAGGAGTTGAGTATTGGAGAGTTTGTTCCTACTCGTTCCTCTTTGAGTGAATGCCTCGATGATGGTGATGAAAATCTATTTGCTCCATTTTGCCTTGAAGTGCTTGAATCGATTCGAATTGAGGCAACAAGTGAGTGTGCCAACAAAAATATTTTAAAAGTGAATGAAGGATCTTATGGTGAGATTTCTTGTGCTTTATGTGATGTGAGTGAAGTTGTTTGTGAAGCTTTTGTTCCTACTCCCTTCCCTCATTCCCCATTCCGAAAGAGAAAACTCAACATTTATCCTTCGTTTCCCATTTCTTTTCCCTTTTTGTCAAAACTCCCGCCGCTTGAGGATTCCTTTTCCTCTATTGATCCTAATGATTCTCCTTTACCAAAGGTGCAAAAAGAAGGGAGTATTTCTTTTGTTTTTCATTTTGATTTTTCTTATTTTTGGTTCCCTACCCCTCGTAGGCATAGAGTTGCATATTACTTTGTGCTTGCATCTCATTTGACTCTTGCCTACTTGTTACTATTGGATATGTTTGCCATTGCATATGACAAACTATTGCGATCGTTGTCGGGGTATTTACTAGAGGTAAGAGGCGTCAAGCTAATGACGTAAACAGAGCGCTTCTCGGGAGGCAACCCGTGGGTGTTGGCCATTTGGCCCATGTATACTAATTTTTTCTTGATTTTTGAAGTTTTTATTTGCCTCAAGCTTTCTTGATGTGGAAATATTTGCATCCATCTTTGCCATGTCCGGCTACTCTTCTTGGTGAGTTCGTTCGTTATTACGGTTCTTTGCGGGACTTGCTCCCACGACATTTCCGGTAATATCCTTCTAACTCACATGCATTCTTTGGGGTCGGGCATCATATATGCGGGGCATTGGTTGGATGGGTAGCTGTGCCCCTCCTAGTTTCATATTAGGCCTTGAGGACATGGCCTAATTCGAGCTTGGGGGGGAGATTCTATTGTTTGCTACTTTGATCTCCGTGTGATGGATTTCTTGATTTGTGAATATTTTGGATTTTGTGCATATTTCTTGATTAGTTTCATTGATTTTGTGAATATTTTCTTTATTTTCCTTTTCTTTTTACTTCATTTTCTTTTCCTTATTTTCTTTCTCTTTTCTCTTTCTTTCTTTTTCCTTTTCGATATTTGTCAAGGCAAGTTTTTCTAGCTTTTAGGCATTATTCTTGAATTGGGCAAATAAAATTGGAACTTGTAGACTAGAATGCTTTTATTACTAATTGGTAGATGGTTGCACGGTTTTCAATGTCTTGGGTCGAATCTAGGATTTAGGTGTCAAGAAAGTTGGTTGAACTTTGGGTAGAATGCGTCTTGAACCCTTGGCTTGTGGTAAGATGGTGTCGATCTCTCTAGTGACTTGAAATCGGAGAGAGTGGTATTTGCTCCTTTGTGAGGTTCATGTTCAAATTAGCCCAAACACATATGCATATATTGAGTGGCATGGATCCTTAGCATTGACTTTCGTATCTCCCGAGTTTGACTATTTCCTTCCCGAGACCGCGACCGAACTACTTTAGGGGACGATAGAGGCATTTCTTTCGGTGACTATTTTTCTTTTTAGTTTAGGACTTTATTTTCTATTTTTTTCATATGTTTTTGTTTGCATTTGCCCCCTTGCTAGCAATTTGAGCCTTGACCCTTCATTTCTTATGAGCACATTACAAGCCTAATAGCCTTTGTTTTGTTTTCACCCTTAGAAGTGATAGTGAAGCTTTGTGTTATGATGCTTGAGGTTTTGAATGAATATGCAAAGTTGAGGAATGATTGTTATTGGTATGAATGGCAAAGTTTGGGAAATATGTTGTATATAGCGAATAAGTGATGCAAAGCAAAAATGAGAAATAAAAGTTTTGAAAAAGCCAAAAATAGAGAAAAACAAGGCATGAGAAAAGTTTCAATTGAAACACAAAAAAAAAGAGAAAATCAAATCAAGAAAAGTGCAAAAAGAGTTGTAGTTTAAAATAGTTGTTGAATAAGCTTGGGGGTACCCAAAATAAGTGGTATGAGTTTGTATTTGGTTCGTTTTGCTTGAGTTGAGTTCTATCATTGCGCTTCACTTTAGGTATGAGCACCAAATTCCAAATTTGTTCCACACCTTACCCCTAGCATACGTTTCATCCTAAAAAGTCCTCTTGGCCCTTTTGAGTTGAGTCATTGTCGGTGGAGGGAGGATTTGGTCAAGTTTATGGAATGGGATTGTCATGCTAAGATGTCGGGTAGCCTAATCTTGTTTTCCGGCACCTTCGTGGTGTCTCGAGACGCTATTCTCAAGGGTGGAAAAGATCTAGAGATTTGACGTGGTATGCTCGGTTGAAGGGGAATTGATAAGTGCTTACCCTTAGTTCACTTTGCTTGGCATTTGAATCTTTCACTCGATTTAGGACATTGTTTAGCGTGCTTGTGTTTATTTGGTTAGTAATATTAGCATTCTCTCATACTTGTTCCATAATAAAGGCCCTTGTCTTGAGTTTTTTAGTTTCATTTTCCATTTTCTTTTTCTTTCTTTTCTATTTTCTTTTCCTATCTTTTTCATTTTAGGTCTTGCCTTGATTCAAATTTTTGGAAGAGTTATGGGTGTTTCTCTTTGGAAACCCTTGCGAGATCCCACTCACGCTCATGAGCGATTGTGGGGTTCAAAGAGCTTGTTGCATGCGCTTAAATGCAACCGTGATTCCTACGAAAGTGAGTTAGTGTGCATTCTTGTAGATCTTATTTTCGTAATTTTGATTTTTAATAAATAAGTTCATTCTCCTTCCCGTTTCTCATTCTAGCTTTGCTTGAGGACAAGCAAAGGGTTAGCTTGGGGGAGTTTGATGAGCAACATTTATGTCGCTCTTAGCTTAGGATTTTAGTTCATTTTAGTAGCATTTTATTATTATTTTCGCTTAGTTTTATCATTTTTAGTTCGTTTATCGCATTTTTGCATTAATCGTTACATTTTCTCGTCTTGCGCATATTTTAGTCGTTTTTGCTCTAAATATGCCTTTTGCGCGCATTCTCGTTGCGTAAGGTTCGTTTTGAGTAGTAACGTGTTAATATCGTGTCATTATGCTTGTCGACGAGTTATATGCTTCACGATTTGCAAAGATGTTAAACGAATTAATAATAATGTTTTCGATTCTTAATAACATGCTTGACGATTTTCTTGTGTGCTATACGATACTTTGCATTGTGCAGCGACGTGGCATCTTTGTGCTCACTTTGAGTGCCATTATCCTACCCTTGCAGCAGCCACAGCAAGGCAAAGAAGTGCAGCTACAACAGCCATTGCAAGCTGCTGTACACGAGTACAAACAGCAGTTGTTCACGAGCCCTTGCAGCAGCTCTGTGGGTTTAATTTCACGAGCCTTGAGCTCCTTCACAACAGCCCTTAGTGCTCACTTGAAGAACCTTGCAACATGAAGAATAGTTCAGCAAGGCAAGGCACACAGCCAAGCAATGCAGCAATACCAGAAGCGCAGCAGTGCAGCAAATAGCGCAGCAGAACACGCAGCTGTGGGCGCAGCTAACACGCAGCAGTCTGTGCGGTCGAACAGCTTGTTGTGCGATCGAACAGGCTGTGTGCGATCGAATGGCTTAACCTGTGCTGTCGAACAAACTGGAATTCTCAGGCAGAAGCTCTGATTTTTGCTGTGCGACCGAATGCATTTCCTTGTTCGACCGCACAAGTTTTGTGCGACCACACAACACCTTTTGTGCGACCGAATTCGATTGCGGAGCTGCTGTTATAAAAGCTTAAAATCGCAGCGAAGCTAGGAGTTAGTTTTTTACGTAATTCATTTTCTAATTTTCAGATTTTAGGCTTAGCTTAGAATTCTCTCTCTAGAATTAGTTTGGGGCTTAGATTAGTGATTAGGATTAGGATTCATTGCTTCAAATTCTTCAATTCTTAGTGAATTAAATCATCAAATTTTCAGATTTCTTTTTCTCTTTCTCTTAAGTTTTGTTCTTGATTTTTGTGCTTCAAAGTTTGATGCAATTTCACCATTTCAAGGTATAATTCTAATTCTTCTTTTGATTTGTTCATTAATTCTTTAATTGCTTCACTAATTTCGTTTATGCTTTGATTTCATGCTTGAATTCTAGAATTAGTTTCATGCGTTGAATTTTCTTGATTTTTTTCCCAATTTTTGTAGTTTGAATTTTCTGAATTTTATTGTTTCAATTAGCTTCATTAGTTCAATTAGTTTCATGATTAGGATTAATATTAGTTTAATGTTGATGTTAATCATGCTAGTTGAGTAGTTTAGTCTAGAGGTTAGGGATGAAGCTTTGGCATTGAATTTGGGGAATTTTAGGGAAAATTCATGATTGATGTTGTGATTAAATGTGATTTAGTGATAGGATTTCCATGACTAGTTGAGTAGTAGTCGCGAATGCTATTTGATTGGGATTTGATTGGAATCTATGATTTAGGTTTGGCAAGACATTGTGAGCCTATTTTGTGCAAGTGAATGATATTTCCTATTATATGCAAGCTTATCTAGATTAGGATTAGGCGAAAGCTCTTCCATAGGCTAGGTTGCTTCGCGTGCTCTATCCGAGAGGTGGCGAGCAAGTCATTTGGTTTCATTCCCCTATTTGCTATGTCGTTGCATATTCATGAATGTCTTGACCTTGTTATTTCTTTGATTCGATTTCCATTGCCGATTCCCGATTCCCGAATCCTTTAGAATCTCTTTATTTTTTAGCTTTTCTAGATTTTATTAGATTAGTTCAAAAACTCAAATCTCATTCGAACTAGCTTGTGAACGCATAGATTGAATAGTCAAACATATCCATTCCTATGGGACGATCCCTATACTTGCCGCTATAGTCCATATAGCCGGTTAGTTAGGTGGTTTATAAATTTTGTTTGGTGAGGTGTATTTCTATTCAACGACAGAAAAACACCTTATGAATGGGAAACTTGAAGTTTTCAAAGCTAGATTGGTTGCAAAAGGTTACAGGCAAGTCCACGGTGTGGATTACGATGAAACCTTTTCACCAGTTGCAATGCTAAAGTCTATTCGGATAATGTTAGCAATCGCTGCATATTACGATTACGAAATATGGCAGATGGATGTCAAAACCGCTTTCTTAAACGACGTTTTAACAGAAACTGTGTTTATGACACAGCCTGAGGGTTTTGAGGATCCAAAGAATGCTAAAAAGGTATGCAAGCTTAAGAAATCAATCTACGGATTGAAGCAAGCATCAAGGAGCTGGAATATACGTTTTGATGAAGCAGTCAGTGACTTTGGTTTCATAAGGAATGCAGACGAATCTTGTGTGTACAAGAAGGTTAGTGGGAGCAAAATTGCTTTTCTAGTATCATATGTCGACGACATATTACTTATCGGAAATGATATTCCTATGTTGAACTCTATCAAGATTTGGCTTGGGAAATGTTTTTCGATGAAGGATCTGAAGAAGCACAGAACATACTGGGCATCAAGATTTACAGAGATAGATCTAAAAGGATGATTGGACTTAGTCAAAGAACTTATATCAATAAGGTGCTTGAAAGGTTCAAGATGGCAGACTCCAAGCGAGGCTACCTACCCATGTCTCATGGAATGACTCTAAGCAAGACTCAGTGCCCAAAACACTTGATGAGTGTAGACGAATGAGTGGGATTCCATACGCATCATTGATTGGTTCAATAATATATGCTATGATATGTACACGCCCGGATGTTGCGTATGCACTCAGTGCTACGAGCAGATACCAGTCAGACCTAGGAGAGGCAGATTGGACTGCTGCCAAGAATATTCTAAAGTACCTGAAAAGGCACAAAGATGATTCCCTGGTCTATGGTGGAGATGATGAATTAATTGTTAAAGGCTATACGGACGCAAGTTTCCAAACCGACAAAGATGATTTCAGATCACAGTCTGCGTTTGTCTTCTTCCTCAACGGACATGCATTATTCTGGAAAAGTGCTAAGCAAAGCACCATTGTAGATTCTACAACTGAAGCGGAGTACATTGCTGCACATGAAGCAGCAAATGAAGCTATATGGCTAAGGAAGTTCATAGGTGAACTTGGTGTAGTCCCCTCCATTAAAGGACCAATAGCCCTATATTGTGATAATAACGGAGCTATTGCACAGGCAAAGGAGCCTAGACACCACCAGAGAGTCAAGCATGTATTTCGTAGATTTCACCTTCTACGAGAGTTCGTTGAAAGAAAAGAAGTCGAGATAAGCAAGATTGGAACTGATGACAACATCTCAGATCCATTGACTAAACCTCTGCCACAGGCGAAGCACAACTCGCACACTGCAGCTATGGGAATCAAGCATATTGGAGAATGGCTTTGATATCCTTGTTTAATGTTTTAAAGTTTTAGAGTTTAATACTTTGTAAAACATTATTGGTTAATCATTCGCATAAATGAATAGAATTCATTTTTCCATTTAATTTGTGGTTTATTAAATGATGAGTCCCTTCAATTTGACGATATATTCAAGATAGACTGTCAGGACCAGTCCTGTGACTAAGAAATGTCTATCAAGTGAACTTGAATGTCAAAAGTTGAAAATGGTCCGTGGTCGAAGTTTTCTATAAAGATGGACGCATAGAAAACGTTAGACGACTAGAATGCAAGATGACTAGTAGTTATGTTTCTTGAACTATGTGGACATGGCAATGTCGTAATCATTTGCATAGATACTTACTTTGGGAAGACTAGTATCGGATAGACCTCAGAAACTTTACTGTAAGAGATGAAAATCTGTCATAAGTAAATTTCATTAAAATTATTAGACACTAATCCTCAATACCTAAGTGATTTGAGATTACTTGCTTGAGAACTGCTTACTTTGACGTTGTCAACCGTCGCACCGTAAAAGGAGGCTATAGAGGCAACGCTCAGGTAATCACCTATTAAACGAAGTCTAATATCAAGATCGCAAGATTGGGATTGTCCTCCCATAAATCGGGATGAGATGCTGAAAAGTTGTACAAGGCCACTCGGAGAGCTAGAAACTGTAAAATCCATGGCCGTGCTCAGATGAATCATAGGCTATGATTATCTGTTTATTTGATTAGTTGAACTCTGAAACCGAGAAACACCTCTGGACATAATAAGGATGACAACTCTTACCTTATGTTCAAGAGCAAGCATCGAGTGACAAAGGAATTAGGAAATGCACACTTGTCCCTAAGGACAAGTGGGACACTGAAGGAAATAATGCCCTTGGTCTAAGTATGCATTTAATGTTAAGTCTAATAAATGCGGTTCAGTATTAATTAACAAGTTAATAATTCAGTGAGATCAAGTGAGCTGAATGCCTAGCTAGAGGCCGCTTCAGTTCAAGTGGAATTAATGATATTAATCCACAACTTACTCTTGACTGAACCCGTAGGGTCACACAAATAGTACGTAAACGGATCAAGGATTTAATGGAATTAAATACTCCATCTATGGATATTCGGAATCGAAGGATCTTGGTTTCAGTGGGAGATGAGATCGTCAAAGGCAAACAATGAATACTCCGGAAACGATGATATTGCCGGAAACGGAAATATGGATTGTATCGGAAATATAAATATTATCCAAGTCGTAGATGTTGCCGGAAACGGAAACATGGTATGTATCGGGAAATATTATCGGAAATGGAAATATTGCCGGAATCTGAAATATTGCCGGAAACGGATATATTGTCGGAATCGGAAATATTATTGGAATTGGAAAATAATTCCGGAAACGGAAATATTAAATATTTGTTCGAAACTGAAATTAATTCCGGAATCGGAAATATTAAATATTGTTCGTATCGGAAATGAATTCCGGAATCGGGAAATTAATCGGAAGTGCGTCGTACGAATTAGCATCGGACGAGACTTGCTAGACGAAGGCCCAGCACGAAGCCAAGCCCGCGTCCAGCAAGCTAGCGCGCCACACAAGACAGCCAAGGCCACGCCAGGCCCAGCAGGCCAAGGCGCGCGCGCGATGGGCTGCGAGCTGTGCTGCTCGCGTGGGCCGCAAGGCTTGCGTGGGCTGAGCGCCCGCAAGGGCGATACTCGTGTGTGTTTGTGTCCGATACAAATCCTAAATCGTTCAATGATTAAATTCCTAATCCTAATGGATAAATTAGTTAATAAGAGTTTTAATAAAATTCTAATTAAGCTAATTAGTATCCTAATAGGATTCCAATTCCCTTTCCATACCCCTATAAATATGTGGCCCTGGTTCACAATTTACAGACGAGTTTCAAGTATTCAAAGTGACTTTTTGAGAGCAAAATTCAGTCATATTATTATGCCCCATATTAGCCAAAAATCACTAGTACCTTAAGGGAGATTCTAGTTGGTCAATCTTAAGGCGGATCCGGACGTGCTGTGGACTTTCTACGGAGGGACGACACTTGGAGTCCTAAAGACTTGTTCTTGTTCGGTTCGGGCGAGCTAGGGAGGGCACGCTACAAAGTGTATGCATTCTAGACTAATTATTTGATTATGTGCAATTAATTTGAATCCTGGCATATAGGTTTTTCCGCATGATTTATGTTGTTCATATGTATCATAACCTAACACATGGCAGCCTGCGTGGCTCGTCGAGCCACACGCCCACCCCACCCTTGTGTTCGTGCCTTTAGTTCGTACTACGGACCAACTTAATTAAAAAAAAGATTTTAATTTCACGAACTTTGAATTAATGTTAGTTTTCATAAAAAGTTAAGATTTTTATTTTCGAAAAACAACGGTTTTTACGATTTAATAAAATTAACGACAATCTAATTTCGTAAAATATTAAATCAAGGCTAACATTATTCAAATTTTAAAAACGAACGAATCAAAACAAATTTGAACTTTTAAACAATAAATCCAAAACTTTAAATCGTTCTTTAAGCATTTAAATTTCAGATTTTAATAATTAGGTTTAAGTGCGATTAAAATTAACGAACCCATTTAAAATTTTGGTCCAATAATTTTTTCAATTAGCCACTAACCCATGAAATTATATTCCCTTTCCCAATTAACCGAATTATTAGATCTAAATTATTTAAAAATTCAATTAGGGATCTAATTTTTAGGAATTGGGGAAAGGCAAAATTAGGGTTAATACCATAGATCAAGAATATACCCATCAACATCGTGTCAAAATTTCAAGCAATTCCGAGTTGTTTAGGTCGACCTTTTAATTGAATTACTTTCCAACACTTTTAATTTTTATTAAAAAATTAACAAAAACGCCCAAAAAACGACACTTCGAGGCCTGTTTCTGCAATTCCATTCTCATGAGTTGATCTTAGAAAATCGTTTTCAATCATATTAGGGTCAGAAAAGTCAAAAAACCGAATCTTTTTGATTTCGGAACAACTTACGCAATTAATCCAATAATCCATAAAATATCCGAAAAAATCAACAAAAATTCAAAAAAAAAAATTTGACAGCAGCAAAAGCAATTAAATCATGCTAAGAACATGCTTTGAATACATAAGCCTCGTGATACCACTGTAGGGGAATACAGTTAAACATAATAACATGTGCGGAAACAATCCCCAAAGCCAGGAAACATGTATAAAGCACAGATTAAGCAAACTTACATTCGAAGCGTATTTCCCTAGTAATCTGTCAACTAACACGAACTTAGAACTCCACTTGTCGTTCCTCTACTTGGTTCACCGACACGATCAGATCCGTCTTGATAACCGTAGCTTAGACAATCAATCAAGAGTTTTGCCTTTTTTGGGAAGAACTCACTTCGGAGGCACAGAGAGAATTAGGGTTCTATGAGTGTCTAGGGTTGGAGAGTTGATTAGTTGTGTGGAAAACATAAGTGTTTAGGTTATTAGAATAACCTAGAAACCAACCGGCCAAGCCAAAAGGCCATGACCGGCCAGCAAGCCCACACGGCAATCGACAAGCAAGCACGCAGCCAGCTGGGCCATGGGCCGCGCGCTGCTGCTGCTGCGTTGTTGCCTTTGGCCTGCGCGCACACGCAGCCGCTTGGGTTTGGGCCAGCGTTGATGTGCTATGTTGCTGCGCACCATGCGCCCATGGGCCTCGAATGCTTCGTGCATTCGGCTCGTGGGCTGCTCTTCGTATTGCGTCTAAAATTGTCTTTCGATAATTTATTTATCGTGTCGTACTTGACGATCCAACGTCGTACGATACGATTATTCGTTTCGCGTAGCTTATGAATATACGCAACACGATATACGATTCCGATGCAAGGTCGTATCGTATAATACATTTTCCATAACTAATTCCTGAAAAGCTATGAAATGGATATCCGAATCATTTAATCCGGTGATCTGTTACGTGCCATTGGTGTGACCCTGTACGTTCAGTCAAGAGTAAGTTGTGAGCTTAATATTCATTAGAACTCACTGATGGGAAGAATTGCTCCAGCTAAATGTTCCGATCACTTGAACTCACTGAATTAATTGTTCGCAATTAATCTGAACCTTGGTATTACACTTAATGCACCTTGGGTGAAGGATATATTTCCTTCAAGATATCCCTCAGATTCTTAATGAGCATAAAAGGTTCGTAAGCTACAAACCTCATAGTCCAATCATCAGGGATGTTGTTCAGCATGAGACTCATAACCTTCTTGAGATCCACATCCCAGGCCGCATGTCTTTCCGGGGTCATGTCTCTGGCATAGTAGCTTGGCATGGGATTGAACAGTATATACTCAAATCCATTGAGTCTCACTATTTTAACCAGCTTAGCTTGCCATTCAAGAAAATTTGTTAGGTTCAACTTGATCATAAGTTCTGAACCCTTGATGATATTTTGATTGTTGTTTTCCATAGTTAAAACTACAATTGAAAAGAAAAAACAAATAAATAACCATTCACAGTTTCTTAATAAACTTAAATTCTAGCATTCGTGCATAATTCAATATTTATTAAGCATTTTATTCAAGTTATGTGTTCCGGCAGGTGTGAATAAAATGAATCCAAGATCCTTAATTAAATCATTGAAGAATTAAGCACATTATGTATTTAGACTTAATTCTAAAATATTTTAGGTAAGCAAATCCTTTGCTAATAGTCTAGAAACTACTCTTGGTTGATAGGTACGTCTAAGAATTTATTAGGTAAACCTATCTCATTTGCCACGAGATAAAAGGACTCCTTACATTATATCGTTGAGTTCACCAAAACTAACATGTACTCACAATTGATGTGGGCTTGAACAAATCTCCCACAAAGCCCAAAGAGGCAGCCTACGAACTCACACTGATCAGATGGGCCCAGGCCTGGAAAGAAGGCCCAAAGTCCTGCTATTCCACCAGAATAAAGACAGAGCCCCATTGGGCAAAGCCCATTATCTTTAAAAGCCGGTCCAAATATGGGAGGACCATCATTGCAGGACAAAGGCCACGTGTCGTAAATCCCCAAGGGGCACGTGTCCCATAGTTAGGGTTGAGGGTGCAGTCCCCAAGGAACCCTAGCACTATAAATAGCTCAGATCCCAAGGTAAAAAGGCATTCAATTCTTGCCCAACCACAACAAACTTGACTTTGCTCTGCCTTCTCTCCACAAATCACTTATCTCTCTAGCTTATACTTACTTAAGCATCGGAGGGAATATTCCTACGGGAATATTCTTGTTTTGCAGGTTGCCAGAAGTTCGTGCCAAGTCATACTTGATACCTCTGAGGAGCGCGTGCCACATCAGCACCGTAAAAGTTCCCACAACATTTGGCGCCGTCTGTGGGGAGGTACAGTGTCATGGCTGAACTTCCAACTGACTGCGGAAAAACCAAATGTAAATCAGAACTCCCAGCCAGAAAAGGAGTGTTTAAGCATGGGTCCAACACTCAATGTGACGCGGCAGCTAGCCAGCCTGCGGCCGTCATTCCTGTTCGACCCTTGCTGGATGGTCCTCACAGGGTCAATCCTAAGCATGATAATGGTAGGATGGTAGAGTTTCGGTCAGAAGATTCTGACTCGTCTATGAGGAGGCGCAACCTGGAGGAAGCTAGTCGGCATGTCAAGGAGGTTCGTCCAGGAAGAAGGACGAGACGAATCTTGCAGAAGAAAAACGCGGACCGTTACTCTCTAGGGGCTCCTGTAAGACAGCATGAGAGCGTCGCCCGAAGGAAGAATGGCTGTAGCTCCGAAGAAAAAAGGGGGCGAAGGAGGACGTCCTCTAGAGGTCACTTTAAGTTCAATATGGCCCTTGACGAGATCCTCCTTGCGGAAGGACCAAGTCTGGGAATAGAACCGTCTCCCCGACGATCGTCCACCTCCTGCCCACAAGTACCTTTCTGTGCTTTTCACAACGACGAAGGGCATGACACTCAAAGTTGCCGGATGTTGAGGAAGATATTAACTGATCGCGTGGCTGAAGGACACCTTCGCCAGTACGTCCATCTAGAGGACGCACATGAAGGAGCGAGCCCCACCTCTAAGTACACAAATGAAAGAATTATGGTAATATCCGGAGGAATAGCGGCAGGAGAACCATGTAAGGAGGGACGACAAAAAGGCCCACCTCATCTTCGCCCAGCACAGAGGAACCTACCCTCTGTAGAAATTTCCGAAGACGACTATAGAAGGGCGGCCACACCATATGATGATGATCCTTTGGTTATTGAGGTTAAGGTGGCTAATCTTAAGGTAAAGAGAGTACTGGTGGATACGGGAAGCTCGTCTGACATAATCAGTCTACAATGCCTGCGGAAATTAAGGCACAATCCAGGAGACATAGAGCAAGTTTACGGGCCATTGGTAGGATTCGGGGGGAGCATAGTTCGTCCAATCGGTTCCATTTTGCTGCCGGCTTCTTTTGGAATTCCCCCATTAGTCAAAGAAGTTGCCATCAGGTTTATAATAGTGGCAAATCTCACCACATTCAACATCATACTTGGTCGTCCAACACTCAACGACCTAAAAGCTGTGATCGTCCCTCATTTACTATTGGTAAAATTTGTTGGAAGCAACGGACGCGTTGGATCCCTCTATGGAAATCAACAGTTGGCCAGGGATTGTTACTTGTCGACGTTGGAGCCAACGGCCTGGGGAGCTTCTCCGAAAGGAAAGGAACAAACTAAACCTCCAGCGAGTCGCCGTAAAACCCGGAAAATTCCGACAGAGCACAATGCAGAAAGACGACCTGAGCCAGTGGGAGCACTTTATGATGTAATTCTGGACTTAGCGGATCCGTCTCGAACAGTCCCCATTAGGGTCCACCCTGACGACCCCATGTCAGCAGCGTTAGTGCAGCTACTCCAAGAATATAAGGAGATATTTGCCTTCACAGTAGAGGAGATGCCCGGTATAAACCCGGCGGTGGCCGTGCATAAGTTGAATGTGGACAGTACTGTGAAGCCAGTACGACAAAAGAAAAGGAATCATGGAGAAGAAAGAAATTTGGCCGCCGCTGCCGAGGTCAAGAAACTAATGGATGCAGACTTCATACGCCCATGCCAGTACCCAGACTGGGTAGCCAACGTAGTCCTGGTACCCAAGCCCAATAAGACGTGGAGAATGTGCGTTGATTACACTGATCTCAATAAAGCATGCCCTAAAGACAGCTTCCCACTGCCGAAGATAGACCGACTCGTCGATTCCACTGCTGGACATGCCATGATGAGCTTCATGGACGCCTACTCCGGATTCCACCAAGTTCCATTATGGCCCGAAGATCAGGAGAAGATGTCTTTCGTCACAGAACAAGGATTGTACTGCTACAAAGTAATGCCGTTCGGTTTAAAAAATGCCCCTGCTACCTTTCAACGGTTGATAAACACAGTTTTTGTAAAGCAGCTGGGGAGGAATATAGAAGCCTATATTGACGACATGATTGTAAAAAGCAAGCAGAAGAAGGATCACCTTGACGACTTGAGACAAACCTTTGAAACCGTCAGGACATACCAGATGAGACTCAATCCCAAGAAGTGCATATTTGGGGTATCTTCTGGCAAGTTCCTTGGCTTCCTGATTGACGAAAGGGGCATTGAAGCAAATCCGGACAAAGTGCAAGCGGTCATTGATATGACGTCGCCAAGGGCGGTTAAAGACGTGCAACGCTGATACGAGTTTAAAAACTCGTTGTATAAACAAGGATAGTTGATTAACAAGTTAGACCTTTAACTCGTTGATCGTGAATGCAAGACAAGACCTATTGACTCACAATCAGTTCTTTGAATAGGAAACGCGTCCAAAACAAAGAAAAAGGCTGAATTATAAACTATAATTCGAAATGTAACAAACAAGTGTTTTAATCATTCAGTTGGTTGTTTATTCCAATCAAGAAGCTGACTATAAATAGCCAAAAACCAACAGCTACAAGAGCTTTAAACGGCTAATTAAGAGCCATTTAAGAGCCTTAAAAACTGGCAGTTACAAGCTCTAAAGCCTCCTAATTCAGTCACTAAATTGGAGGTTACAAAGGCTTAAAACTCTCCTTACAAACAGCAATAATCAAAGCTAAGTAATGACTGAATTTAAATTGGGGATTTAAACAAATATCCCTTTATTAAACCGACTTTAACCAAAGCAATTAAAAATAATAAGTGCGTACAATCTGTTTAAACAAGCGGACCAATGTGATTAAACGGACCAGTTTGATTAACGTACCACCTTGATAATAAGGACCATATAACGAGCTCACTCAATCCAAGTCACCATGCACACAAAATGAGCCATTGAACCCAAATCAGTTTTGGTTCCAATTGCTAGCATAAGACTATCACTTTCATCCATAACCGTATCGTCCCCTCCCCCTTTAAAAGGAATTGACCTCAATTCAGCAAGGCCATCATCATCAAGATAAGGTGAAAGATCACCTACATTGAAAGTAGCATGGACACCATAGTCTCCCGGAAGCTCAATCTTGTAAGCATTATCATTCACACGTGCAACCACCTTGTAAGGACCTTCAGCCCTAGGCATAAGCTTGTTCTTGCGTTTGCTTGGAAAACGCTCTTTCCTTAAATGAACCCAAACCAAATCACCTTCTTCAAACAACCTCGGTTTGCGATTCTTATTTGATTTCTGTTTATAAGAGGCATTAATAGCTTCAATTCGCTCACGAACTTGTTGGTGCAGTTTCATCATAGACTTTAACTTAGCATCGGCATCCTTGTGAACCAACTCATCTTTTGGGAATGGAATTAAATCCAAGGGCAAGTATGGATTAATCCCATATACTACCTCAAATGGAGAATGACCAGTAGCATAAGTAGGAGACCGATTGTAAGCAAATTCAGCGTGAGCAAGCTTGACATCCCAATCCTTTTGCGTTTTACTTACCAACCCTCTCAATAGCGTTCCCAAGGTTCGATTTGTCACCTCTGTTTGCCCATCAGTTTGAGGGTGATGTGAAGTGCTAAACAACAACTTGGTTCCCACCTTTCTCCACAATGTATTCCAAAAGTAACTCAAGAACTTGGAATCTCGATCAGAAACAATAGTCTTTGGAATTCCATGCAAACGAACAATCTCCTTATAATACAAATCAGCCACATTACAAGCATCATCCGTTTTGTGACAAGCAACGAAGTGAGCCATTTTTGAAAATCTATCCACCACGACCATAATAGCATCCTTACCTCTTTGAGTACGAGGCAAAGCCACTATAAAATCCATGGATACATCTTCCCAAGGGAGAACTGGAGCCGGCAAAGGTGAGTATAAACCGGGTTTGAAAGAACTCTTGGCCATATGACAAGTCACACATTTATTCACAATGTTCGTTACATCACCTAACATTTTAGGCCAAAAGAAATGTTCTCTCAAGATTTCCAAGGTCTTGGCTATGCCAAAGTGACCAGCCAATCCTCCACCATGAGCCTCACGCACTAGTAACTCACGAATTGAATGCTTAGGAATACAAAGGCGATTACCTTTGAAAAGAAACCCATCTTGCAACATGTACTCCGCATAAGCACCAACTGCACATTTCTCGAATGCAACTCCAAAATCACCATCATCATGATAATAATCTTTTAAGGTCTCAAACCCCAACAAACGAACATCAAGTGTAGCAAGAAAAGTGTACCTTCGTGATAATGCATCAGCCACCACATTGCTTTTACCATCTTTGTATTTCGAAGAAAAATGAAAGGATTGCAAGAACTCAACCCATTTAGCATGCCTTGGGCTCAATTTTTGTTGCCCATTAATATACTTCAAAGATTCATGATCAGAATGCAAAACAAAGTGGCTAGAACGCAAATAATGACTCCAATGATCCAAAGCTCTAACAATGGCATAGAACTCTTTATCATAAGTGCAATAATTCAAACGAGCACCCCCTAACTTTTCCGAAAAATAAGCTATGGGACGCTTACCTTGGATCAAAACAGCACCAATCCCCACTCCACTAGCATCACACTCGACCTCAAAAGGTTGAGAGAAATCTGGCAGCGCCAAAATAGGAGCAGCACACAAACGCTCTTTAATCACATCAAACGCCTTTTGAGCGTCCTCTCCCCATACAAAAGCACCTTTCTTCAAGCAACTAGTGATAGGACTAGTAATAGTACTGAAATCACGAATGAAACGTCTATAAAATGAAGCAAGACCATGAAATGAACGCACCTCACTTATAGCTTTAGGATTAGGCCACGATTTGATAGCCTCGATCTTGGACTGACCCACGGACACTCCATCTTTCGAAACCACATAGCCCAAGAATACAACATTGTCAACAAGGAATGAACACTTCTCTAGCTTCCCATAGAGTCTTTGAGCTCTAAGTGTTTCAAAAACATCCCTCAAATGAATCAGATGCTCCTCTTCGTTCCTACTATACACCAAGATGTCATCAAGATATACCACAACGAATCTGCCCAAAAATGATTTAAGCACTTCGTTCATTAGCCTCATAAACGTACTAGGAGCATTAGTGAGACCAAATGGCATGACGGTCCACTCATACAAACCATGTTTTGTCTTGAAAGCCGTTTTCCACTCATCTCCTTCACGCATCCGAATCTGATGATAACCACTTCGCAAATCAATTTTTGAGAACAACTTCAAACCATGGAGCTCATCTAACATATCATCAAGTCTTGGAATTGGAAAACGATACTTGATGGTAATGTTATTCACAGCCTTACTATCAACACACATTCGCCATGTTCCATCTTTCTTAGGCACAAGCAACACCGGAACAACACATGGACTCAAGCTTTCTCTAACATAGCCTCGATTCACAAGTTCATCAATTTGCTTTTGTAATTCCTTTGTTTCCTCCGGATCGCAACGATAGGCAGCCTTATTAGGCAAAGAAGTTCCTGGGATAAGATCAATTTGATGTTCAATACCACGAATAGGGGGCAAACCTGGTGGTAATTCATCCGGAAATACATCCTTGAACTCAAACACCAATTCGGCAATGGGACTGCCTTCTTTCCAATTTTGGCCTTCAATTGGACTCTCCTTAGCCACGAGCAAATACACCAACTCTCCATGATCAAGAGCTTGCTCAATTTCTCGTTCACTAGCCAACATGGTGAGATTCGGCTTTTTCTTTTGTTTCACACTCATGGATCGAACCGCTTGAGATGACATAGGCTTTAGCACAATTTTCTTGCCTTTGTCTCTCAATTCATACTCATTGCTTCTCCCTTTATGAATCACGTCCCTATCAAACTGCCAAGGACGACCCAACAAAATATGACAAGCATCCATAGGAATAACATCACAAATAACTTCATCCACATACGAACCCATAGTCAAACCAACCCTTACTTGCCTCGACACTTTTACACTATTACCATCATCAAGCCAATGGAGTGCGTATGGCCTAGGATGGGCAGTAGTGATTAAGCCTAATTTTGACACCATTTCACTAGAAGCAGCATTGGTACAACTCCCCCCATCAACAATTACACTACACCACTTATCTTTCACTAGACATTTAGTATGAAACAACTGATCTCGTTGGTCTAGATCAGTAGGTGAAATTTGAGTTTGTACTGCTCTAAGAACCAGATTTGTGTCATAAATTGGAGCCTCATACCCTTCCTCTTCCTCCTCATCACCACTCTCATCAAACACAAATACGTCCCCCAACCTCTTTTCCTCTTCAAACAACTCCTCACGACATTCAACAGCTTCTCTTAAGGTCACTACTCGTTTATTTGGACACGCATTTTGATAATGCCCAAACCCTTGACACTTAAAACAACGCACCTTGGACAGACTTGTTTCTTTGGTTGGGTTAGATAGTTTAGGGGCAGCCGTAGAATTACTTGAACCTACGGTACTAGGTGATGTGTTTGGTTTCAAGCTAGGTTCGGATTTAGCCCAAGACTTGGCTTTACCATCCATACTAGACCCTCCCCCATATTTTGCCTTCCCTTGATTTTCCAATTTTAAACAAAGTCCACAAAGAGTGTCAAAATCAGAATATGGATAAAGGTCTACGGTATTGGCAATATTATAATTTAGACCCCTTAAAAATCTGGACAGTTTTTGTTCCTCAATTTCCTCAATTTCTCCCATTAAGGACAACTTTTCAAACTCATCAATATATTCAGCCACACTCATTTTTCCTTGCCTCAATTCGGCAATTTTACGATAAGTTGTTATTCTATGAGTTGTTGGCACATACCTTTTACGTAGCTTACGTTTCAAAGACTCCCAAGAGGTAATTTTCTCCTTCCTTTCACGTATTCTCTTGGATTTCAGTCCCTCGAACCACAATGAAGCCCCTCGTCCTAGCTTCAATATGGCATATTTGCAACGCTTCTCATCATCAATGTCCTTGAAATCGAACATTCTCTCTATTTTGCGCTCCCACTCCAAATAGGCTTCCGGATCTGTTCCACCAACAAATTCAGGAAGTTCGGTGACTTTGAATTCATCCATAGCCCGTAGATCACGCCTAGGAGGCCTACGATACCCCCCATCTCTAACGTTCTTCAAGGCTTCTTGGAGATGTTGTAGAAAGTCAGGATCATCAAAATCCATATTTCAGTTTGTAAGAATTACGAACAGCAGCTCTTTTTTTTTTTCCTTTTTTTTTTTGGGCGGATCACACGAACAGCAGCTCTGATACCACTAATGATACGAGTTTAAAAACTCGTTGTATAAACAAGGATAGTTGATTAACAAGTTAGACCTTTAACTTGTTGATCGTGAATGCAAGACAAGACCTATTGACTCACAATTAGTTCTTTGAATAGGAAACGCGTCCAAAACAAAGAAAAAGGCTGAATTATAAACTATAATTCGAAATGTAACAAACAAGTGTTTTAATCATTCAGTTGGTTGTTTATTCCAATCAAGAAGCTGACTATAAATAGCCAAAAACCAACAGCTACAAGAGCTTTAAACGGCTAATTAAGAGCCATTTAAGAGCCTTTAAAACTGGAAGTTACAAGCTCTAAAGCCTCCTAATTTAGTCACTAAATTGGAGGTTACAAAGGCTTAAAACTCTCCTTACAAACAACAATAATCAAAGCTAAGTAATGACTGAATTTAAATTGGGGATTTAAACAAATATCCCTTTATTAAACCGACTTAAACCAAAGCAATTAAAAATAATAAGTGCGTACAATCTGTTTAAACAAACGGACCAATGTGATTAAACGGGCCAGTTTGATTAACGTACCACCTTGATAATAAGGATCATATAACGAGCTCACTCAATCCAAGTCACCATGCACACAAAATGAGCCATTGAACCCAAATCAGTTTTGGTTCCAATTGCTAGCATAAGACTATCACTTTCATCCATAACCGTATCAAACGCCTCACTGGGTGTCTCGCCGCCTTGGGACGATTCTTATCTAGAGCTGGAGACAAGTGTCACTACTTTTTCAATACCATCAAAAAGGGGACCCAGTTTGAGTGGACGACGCAAGCTGAGGCTGCCTTCCTCCGTCTAAAAGAACATCTGCACACCTTGCCACGGCTGGTCAGCCCTCTCTTGGGGGAAGTTTTGTATCTGTATCTTGCCATCTCAGAATACGCGCTAAGCGCCGTCTTGCTTACAGAGAGGGAGGGAACGCAACTACCTATGTACTTTGTCAGTCACATGTTGCAAAATGCTGAACTCAAATATCCAACGGTCGAAAAATTTGGTTTTGCTCTGTTCTTGGCTAGTAAGAAGCTTCGTCCATATTTCTTGGCCCATCGATTGGTGGTATACACAGATCAACCGCTTAAGCGACCTTTCACCAACCTTGAAGCGTCAGGAAGAATGCTCAATTGGGCAATTGAGCTTCACGCGTTTGATATCTCATATGAACCAAGGAAGGCAATAAAGGGACAAGCATTTGCTGACTTCATCGCGGAACTGACCAAGCCACCCTATTTGAAAAATGAAAAAACTCAGTGGATAGTGCATGTGGACGGCTCTGCTACTCAGGACGGGTCAGGAGCCGGCATTATCTGTGAGTCACCAGAAGGAGATATCTATGAATATGCAATGCGGTTCAACTTTCAGGCGTCAAACAACGAAGCCGAATACGAAGCCTTGATATGTGGAATTCAGATGAGCAGAGCCGCAAGGGCAGCAGACGTCCTCGTTTTGTCTGACTCGCAATTAATTGTCAGTCAGGTCAAAGGAGAGTGTGAGGCTAAACGAGGCCATGATAAGATATTTGGAAAAAGTCCGCCAAGAAGCCCAACAGCTGTCTAACTTTGAAGTAAAACACATCCCCCGGTCTGAAAACAACAAGGCAGACGCTTTATCTAAACTGGCAAGCTCAGCATCCTGCGACACGCCATGTCATGTATTCTGGGAGGTAAAACAGTCCAAAAGCATTGACGCCTCGAGAATAGACATCTTGGATCGAACAGCCACCTGGATGGATGACATTGTCAACTTCAAAATGAATGGAGTACTCCCTGATGATCCCAAGCAGGCAGAAAGATTACAAAAGAAATGTACATGGTTTGAGATATGGAATGGAACACTATACAAAAAAGCCTTCTCACGGCCACTTCTCCGCTGCGTAACCCCCGAGAAGGGGCAAGAGGTACTGGAAGACCTTCATCAGGGATTATGCAGCTCCCACATAGGAGGGAGGGCCCTGGCCGAAAAAACTTTAAGAACTGGATACTATTGGCCCACTCTCAATGAAGACGCCCTCAATATGGTCAAGCGTTGTGATAAATGCCAACGATTTGCTCACCTAATTCGACGACCAGCACAGAAACTGACGCCAATCACCAGTCCTATACCTTTTGCCAAATGGGGGATGGACTTATTAGGACTCTATACGACGGCGCTAGGAGGACTGCGTTATGTAATAGTAGCCGTCGATTACTTCACTAAATGGGTAGAAGCGGAGGCTTTAAAGAACACTAAGGCACAGGATGTGAGAGCATTCATCTGGAAAAACAAAATCACAAGATTTGGCATACCTCAGTCTATCGTCTTCGACAATGGGCCACAATTCAAGACGCCCAAATTAGAAGAGTGGTTGGCCGACCATGGTATCACAGCATGTTTTGCATCAGTAGGACGCCCCCAAGCTAACGGACAAGTAGAGGCATTCAACAAGATTATCTCTGAAGGGATGAAGAAGAAGCTTGATGAGGCAAAGGGTTTATGGGCCGACGAGTTACCCAATGTTTTATGGTCTATACGGACCACGGCAAAAAATTCCACAGGAGAAACACCATTCTTGTTAGCCTATGGGGCTGAAGCCGTCCTACCCATTGAAATGTGCGAACCCACCCTGCGCGTCATGTTGTTTAATGAAGATGCCAATTGGGAAATGATGAAGGCGGCCTTGGATTTCTTACCAGAAACCAGAGGGAATGCGGCTCTACGACAGCAGCTATACAAACTCCGCATGACAAGGGAATACAACAAAAGGGTTTCTAGAAGAATACTTAAAGTTGGAGATTTTGTGCTTAGGAAAATGGAAGCCGTCGGACG